>NW_027111174.1:0-1013 GCF_000696795.3 Halyomorpha halys | reverse complement strand
ATAATAAAAATAAAAAAAAAATAAAAAAATAAAATAAAAAAACTCTCTTAAAATATAGTTTGTATATGTAACACAGAACCTTTTGGTTAGAGCTGGACACCTATCGTCCCAATAGGAGGTATAGTTTCGTTTTGTTTTGTTTTTTAATATTATTAAATATGAAGTGACGTTTTTCTTTTATTCTAATGAACTTTGGTATATTGTTTTTTATTAGTTTATATAAACGATCTTTAACTCATCATTTTTGCAAAATTACTACAATTGATTTTTTATATTATATATTTCACAGCCTAACTCTATTTGTACAGGGGTTGCCCCATAAACAAATATATAAATTATTATTATTATTTTAGCAGCGCTTTATTAGTTATTACAACAAGTATTTACTTGAAAAATAAATAATTAATTTGAGAAAAATTAATTTTTTTTTAATTAATATTTTTTTCGCTTCTAGGGGGGCAGCTGCCCCTCCTGCCCCCCGCTGGGTACGCCCAAGGTTGAGTCTGGTAAATGGTGATTTACATCACGCGACAGACCAGCTGAGCTACACATCATTTTGTCTGTTGTCGTTTTGATAGGTTATTTGCTAGTTGTTAGCGTTTTTTTTTTGTTGACATTTTTAAAACCCTAATAAAGTAATGGATAAAAATAATGAAATTCTGAAAGATTTAGGAGTTGTACACAAAATCCACTAGAAGCTCTTGTAGATTTAACATATGACATAGACTTTACATTGGGTTACTCAAAATCATATGTTAATAACATTTGGCATATTAAAACTTTTTGCATTTAATACAACTTCATGAATACCCCTTATATTTTAATAACCTTAAATGCAATTAAAATAACTACCTTATCATTAGAAATGTCTATAATTTCAAATTTTATACTGTGGTGGCATGATTAACGTCTTCAGCGGCAATAGTTAACGTTTGCAAAGAGAGTATTTGAAATGGGTTTGCCACTGTCGAAATTATAATCATAATGAATAATGAAATTAAAAAAAAAAAAAA
>NW_027111173.1:3645-4686 GCF_000696795.3 Halyomorpha halys | reverse complement strand
GAAAAATTCTTGCCTATTTATAAACAAATAAGAAAATAAACAAAGTAAAACAAGTAAATAATTAAGATGAGAATTTTTTTTATTTATTTAATGTAATTTACAACTGTACAAATAATAAATAAAATAAGTGAATCTGTGGAATGTTTTATTTGCACTTGAAAATCTTGGGATGGAACCGCCCGTTGGTAGTACTTCAAGCATTAATTTAAATTAGAAGGCCCCGTGCCCATCTTCTTTTCGGACGCCTCGGAGGATTATGAGAGATTGTTAAGGCTGAGAGATTTAGAACTAATGGATTAGGAGTTTGGAATGAAAAGACGTATATACGTTTTGGGCCAAATCTGCAACTAATGAAATGTTAAGGACTTTGTGGATGAGTTTATGTTTAACGTAATAAGGAACATCAAGGATTTTACGTAGGATTTTGGAGTGTAAGGATTGGATGCGAGAGGAATTTGATGGTTTAGTAGAGTCCCAGAGCTCAATTCCATATATCCAAATTGGTCTGATTATCATAGTGTATAATTCTTTTTTGTAGTGTATGGGAAGTTTAGAACGTTTGTCAAGAAGGTGTAGCAATCGAAATCGACAAGCAGTTTCTTGTCGTTTCAGTCTTGTATGTGGATTCCATGTAAGTCTCTTTTCAAGATGGAGTCCTAAGTTAAGTATCGAATGTGTTCAACAGGCGTTAGTTGAATATTTAGAAAGGATACAGTAGGACAGGAGGGTAGAGGTTTACGACAGAGAGTAAAAGTGATCTGGTGGGATTTGTGTTTGTAGAGTTTGTGATACATTACTAGGGTCATTGTTTACAGAGAGTATACATGTGTCATCAGCATATGTTGTTAGGACTGTGGGTTGGGTGGGTTGGGTTGTCAGCTGTATAAACCGTGTGAAGAATGGGACCTAAGATACTATCTTGAGGAACACCGGCGAACTGAGAAAAGAGTGATGAGTAAGCTAGGTTATGATTTACTTTAAAAGTTCTATCAGAGAGGTAGGAACGGATTAAAAAGAAATATGTAAGGGAAAGGAATTGAC
>NW_027111173.1:0-490 GCF_000696795.3 Halyomorpha halys | reverse complement strand
TAAGTGAATTTATCTCCTTAAAATATAAAATCCAAAGATTGACTTAAATAATTAAAATACTTAATATTGCTGACAATGAAATAAAAATTACTTAATTTTTTTTTTTTTTTTTAACGACGAAGAAAAAATTTTTTTTTTTATTTAGTTCATTTTTAGGGGTAATTTTATCCTCAATAAGTATTTTGTTACTCAGATTATAAAAAATATGCATTTAAGTAATTTTAACTATAGCTGAAAACCCCGATACTTTGTGGAGACAGAATTTTATATCTTTATTTATTTATTTTTTTTTTTATGAAAATTGAGGTAGATTTCAACTTATTCTATAACAGACCTCCACATAATTAATATGGACCTAAATCTTATTAGATAAGTAATTTTTTTTAAAAGAGGAAAATCTATAGTCCAGTAGATGGTTAATTGCACAAAATACACAATGTCTAATTGGTTGAAAACCCCCTTCAAATGCTATTAACAAAGAAAAATTTTG
>NW_027111172.1:554692-555384 GCF_000696795.3 Halyomorpha halys | reverse complement strand
TATATCAATTTTTACGGTCAACTATACATACATATATATAATGAATATTTATTTATTGAATAATGACAGTCGCATTATTTCTACTGTTTGATGTTCAGTTCCCTTTCTCTATTAAACTCATTTTTACTTCTCTCTTATACAAATGGTTTTACATGTACGAGACAGTCATCATGTTAGTAGTTGCGTGTCGATCAGCCTTTAGTTAGTACGAGATTTTACTATTACGAATGATCCTACTGGAACTCATGACAGGCCAATATTCCAAAAACTTATAGAAGACATTACTTGGGAAAGCAATAATGTTCATTAATCTGAGACTCTTCATTTTGGACCTTCCTACTGATGGTACCAAAAGTAAGCTGTGATCTAAATCCAGATTATATACAGCAAGGACGGGGAATATAGAGGATGAGAAAGAGGATTGGGATGGGGATGGGAGCGGTGGCGCGCGGCGAGGAAGATCATTTGTTTGAAAAGACATCGCCCGGAAAGCCAGTCTTCGGGGAGCATCTGCTTCTCCCTCATTGTAGATGGGATTCAGTTCGGTGCTCTTGTACTTTCAACCGCAACCTAAGGATTTAAGTAAATCATTATTAATATATCAGATCAAAAGGATACCTCGAGGCTCAATGTCAGTATGTGACGGGTATTGCAGAATAATACCAAACATATAAACCAAACTTTTTTCGGAT
>NW_027111172.1:540111-554297 GCF_000696795.3 Halyomorpha halys | reverse complement strand
TAGAATATTTTAAATATGAGGCTGTAATTATTTATAAGCAATATAAATAAAAGATTGCTTCAATTTTTTTAAAGAATTGTTTGAATTTTATAACATATGATTTAATTTTATGAGTAAAGTTAGATAGAGGAAGAATTTTTATTTTCTTCTAAAGAGTTTGAAAATTTAAAAATTAAATGATATCAACCGTTTTTTTTTTTAAAATATTATTTTGTGTCAAAAAACAATTAACTAAAATGCATCTTTCACATTTTATCAACTTGGATTCTCAGACAGCTCCTTTATCTCAAACTACTGAACTTTTTTTGAAGTATTATTAAAAATTTGTAGAAATTAATTTATAGTACTTAAGAACATAGACGATTTCGAAAAAAACAAAGGATTTATGGCTGAGCAAGAGATAAAAAAAGTATGATCCATTGTATTCAGGCAAATTAAAACTAATCTAAAAAAAAAATATTGGTGCTTTTTAATGACTCACAAGGAAAGTTAAGGAAGCCTTACATTTATATGAGAGTGTAAAATTGGTGAAGCATCAATTTAATCAAATTCTATTCAATACTTTAATCAAAAATATTTAATTGAGACCCATTATCAATTCTCTCATAGGCTCAGTAGAAATGGGTAGATCATTTTTTATTACCTCTGCATCTGGGCGACAGAACTTTAAACTTAATTTTTAGATTTTTCATTAATAGCGCGGTGTTTCGATTTAAGTAAATATATGTTTAATTTCTTATAACTAATTTTTTACCACTCCGATCGCACCTGCCAGTGACAGGGCCTGAACGCAATTCTCACTTAATGGAAATGACGAGAAAACTATCGTGGCCAGTGTAATTGTCTGACTGTTTTTATGCATAAATAAACTGTAGAAATATTGGACGTTTTGGAATGATTACAATAGGCATTTTTTTTTTTACTTGATAACGACCTAAAGTATTCATTATGAACTAAATAAATTAGATTTTATTCCTTAACCTCTACGTTTCTGTTCAGTACGCTCTAACAATGCTCATTTCATATCCTTCTAGAGCAATTTAATTACATTATAAGAAGTTGCTGTTTTTTTTTTTAAATTAATTTAGCTTGGAGGATGATTAATATAATTATAACTCACAGGACGATGGGGTCCACTCTCTGTTTGAATATTTTAAAATTGACAACTAAAAATAATTAAATTAATCTATCATAAGGCTTATAATATATTGCCAACGTTGGGGAGTAGAATTTGTAACAATTTTTTTAAACATTTCATTTGACCTCATGAAAAAAGTATGCAAGAGTTTCAGTAAAATGGCCCGTGTCCCATCACATCCTAGGGCTCGATTTCTATTAGTTCTTAGAAGAATCTATTTCAGTTTTTTTTGGAGACAGAAACATAATTCTTTCGAATTTTCTGTACATGTTGCGATATCTTTTTGTAATATTCTGCTTGCTCTGTTGCTTGTTTTCAGCATTTAAAAGAATATCTCCAGTAAGTAGCCTCGCGAACCTTTTCTGGTCGAAGTTTTCAGATGCTTCCAAAGCTTTCGATTGTTACAATGAACAGTTTTAAGTTTGTCTTCCCAAATACTTATTTTGCATATTCTTAATAGGTTACGGATCTATAAAGTTAGGATTTTCTTTGTGATCCTGTTTATTTGGTACAACCTATTTTTCCATCCATTCCATTGTTTTATATGCGCTATATCAAGTTCCGATGGGAATCATCATGTATTCGTCAATATCTTCAATTAATGGGAGTGCTGAGATCCTTCCAAGCTGGTCATATACCTGGATATGAACCCTAGTCTGTCTATTTGTAGTCGTATCTGGAGGGAGTAATTTGTAAGATAGAGTTTATTGGACAACGATTGTAAACGGATGTGATTTGTTCAAAATTACGCTGAACCCCATCTCCCCAATTAATAATATCCACTTCATAGAGGCTGAATGGACCCGAGGAGGCTTCAGAACCAACCGAGTTGACTCATCGATACAGTAACTGAATGAATAATTTTCTGCCACAACGGGATTCGAACTCCCGATTTAGTAGTACAGGACTTTACTCACTGGCCTACGCCTTCCACGATAGGTATTATTACAATGAAAAAATCGAATCATAAAAATGTAATTATATTTATCTAAAATGTAATTAATGAAACACGCAATTAACAAAAACAATTTTTTTAAAGTTCTAATCTATGTTTATATTTTTATTTTTATTTCGTAAAATTATAAGAATACGAATATATCTGTTTTACAAAGTTAAAATCACATCTTCCAAAAAAAAAAAAAAAAATTTATTCTTTATTCAAGAATGTCTTTGTTCTCTTTCTCCTTTATATGAGGCCATTTTCTCGAAGCCATTACAATTTCTTCAATCCCTGTCTCCATTTATTCGAGTTACAAAATATACCCCTTCTGTTTGGAAACAAATCCTTTCCTACTGAGTAATTTCACATATCTTCCTATTTATTTGTAAACAATTACAATCGTTTGTTCCGTACTTGAGATATTTTACTGTTGTTTTAACAATAATGACTCTTAATATATAATAAATAAAATAATGGTCAGCTCAATGTGGCTAATTCCAGAATCAAAGGATATAAAAATTTGGTACTTGATGTCCCCGAATAAAAAGACCCCCAACATAATTTATTAAGAGACACTAAAGTAAAACCGCACTTAAAAACATTTTTGTGTGGATTTTTTAAAGATAATATATTCCTGAAACATTATTTCAACAAAAAGCAATATTCTACAATATAAAAATATTAATAAGCAGATCGGTCTTATAAAAGATAATAATTTTTTTTTTGGTTAACAATGAAACTATTCTCAGAGTTATTCCATACAAAAGACGAATTACAAGCTATTGTAACATTACTACGTATCATATTATATATACATACAATTTTGAGCGAGAAGTAAAGCTGTTTTAGAGCACACATAGTGGATAATAAACTTTAAAATCAAGGGCTTGAGTTGTGCAATTGAAGACTTAGAATATTCGTCAGCAGACTTTGAGGAAAATCTAATCGGTTAAAGAAGAGATTTGGGCGTGATATTAAGAAAGCCCACAAAAAGCCGGAGATCGCGCAGGATTAGTGAATAATCCCCTCTCCCTCCCTTCGCCTTCTATAATAATTTTTCATTTCCCGGCCGGATATGAAGACCCCATGCTCTGTCGCTCTCTAAGATAAAAAACAACGCGAAAGAAAGTTGTTTTCAGAACTGAAGAACTAGGTCTTACCTATGCATTATCGATAACACTACAGTATTTTTATATTTCTTTGGGATCCTGAAAATCACAATAGAGAATATTTTCTTTATTTAATTATTTTAAACTAGGCAATAACGTATCGTAAAGGATCAGCGAGACTCACATTATCTTAGGGTCTCTACGTATATTAATCCTGCCCTGGCCACCGTCCTCTTCAGCGAATCTTCCACTCTTGTGGCTTCCCTGCAATTTTTTTTTTTAACCATTAAGAGTATGTAACTCCTTAAAATTGGTTCAAGGAGATTAACAGTGTTACAATGATAAATTGATAAAAAAAAGGTACACAGTGTTCTTCATCTCTGAGGATCAAATATATGTTATAAAAAATAAATTTTTAAATAATTTTATAAACAAGAACTTCTGGAATTTTAAAGAACGAGTGAAATGAAATTTGGTGCAACACTAAAACCTAATGTAGTATTTAAATAAGTAGTAGTTATTCTAAAATTAGTAAGTTATAATTGGTTACAACTAATTCTAAGATATATAAACTGATAAATTTATTGCTTTATTAAGTCAGTGTAATTTATGAAAGTATGAAATTTAAAAATTATTTTTTAATAAAGAGATGAAAATCTCGATTTGAAAACTCGATTAAATAACATCTTTTGGAGAGGGTTTGCCCATTTTACACAATCTGAGACATCAGTTATAAAAAATGTAATAAATTACGGCTAAAAATATATGAATAAAAAAGTATCAGCCATTATGAGATTCAAATGTCTCTAAATTCATAAATATTATAAAATTTTTTTTTTTTGTTTAATTAATAAATAGATGATTCGGCTGTAGATTACAACGCTGAACGGGCATGAAAATATACTATTCGAAACACAGGATAGAAATAGAACCGGAACATGGAAAACGCAATTTCAAAACCTACTGGCCATATTACAAAATAGAAATAAAATTCGTACGATTCCAAAATAATATTGAATCAGACATAAATATTAATAATACAAATCACAATGTGAAGGAAAATACTAAACTAAATTATCTAACCTAAATATCTAATTAATCTAAATTCTAGAGCCTTTTAAGTTAATAACTGTCTAAAATTCAAAGAGTATATAGACAGCAGACAGAAATGAATTGTCAGTTACATTAGAAAAAGCAACTGTTTTGCGCATTGGTAATGACACTTCGTAAGGAATACCAAAGTCAGCTCTGGCAAACGAATTTGAAAGCTCTGACATCTTAAATTGAATTGAAGTTGTGGTCGATTTTCCATGAAGGTTAGTATATAGTATGAATTAGGTATATAGACTCAACCTTGATACTAATGTACAAAGTCGTGTAACTTCGGTACCAATCATTTCGTTTTTGTTCTTAGGGGACTTGGTTCAAGAAAAAAGTTTATTTTTCATTTCATTACTTTATTTCAACAACTAAAAAAACAAACAACGTGTAGAAAATAATTAGAGGAAGATATATCAGCCCGGAAGCGGATAAATACGAGTGAAATAGTAATGGCCTCCCAGTTGTTTACAACCTCCGCCAGTTGTTTTCCTTCCAGTGACAATATTAATCACGATCGAGCCTATCAATTTTCTTTTCCAAGTGCCTTTTCGATATCTTTCTGCCATCTTTAGTGCTCATATGGTATAATGTAGTCTTCAGTTTTACCAAAAATATTTTTTTATGTTTTGTTTCATGAAAGCGTTAGAATTCCTTTCCTAATGAATTCTTGGGGTATTTTAATGAATGATCGTGTTTTAAAGTACTATTTAAGATCTAAGTGGGATAGCTAATTGCTTTGATATATTTATCCTCTGACCATTATTCTGAACATGAAAAGATCTATTTATCTTCAATCAGTAATTTTTTAAAAATTTTCTGCATCAATTCAATTCGTCATTAGTGTTTTTATATGTATTTTTTTAATACTAATGACTACGGTTACGTTTTAGTAGGCGATATCAAAAGCAAAATCTCAATCACTCCAATCTGCTGATTATTTTACATGTTCAAGAAATATTTTTACTGTTTATTAAAACAACATACTATATTTTTAAAATAAAATCAAATAAAAATAGGGGTGGTTAATATTGCTAATTAAAACAAATTATCGATTATGGTAGAAAATTGTTTAAAGTAATTGATAAAAAGTTGTTATTTACGATTAGAGTTCCTAATGGAATAGGGGTAGTTTAGTGAGAAAGGTGCTCCTATTTCCTGGGCTGGGTTCGAATCAGTCTGTAGGAGATAATTATTTATAGATCGGTCGTTGGTAAGTCATGTTCAGCCCCCATAGCGGGCTCCCAAAGTTTGGGAAAAAATCTGGTTTTGACCAAATCAGTATTTTTTTTATCCTTTATAACCATGAATCTCGATGGTTTGTAGTGGAACAGGTTCCAAAATCATTCCAGTCCATTCATAAAAATAAAATGTATATGA
Organism: Halyomorpha halys; assembly: GCF_000696795.3. Classification (NCBI taxonomy): domain Eukaryota; kingdom Metazoa; phylum Arthropoda; class Insecta; order Hemiptera; family Pentatomidae; genus Halyomorpha; species Halyomorpha halys. The sequence continues at coordinate 548,632 of NW_027111172.1, read as the reverse complement.
TGTGTAGTTTTGGATGAGATTCTTTTACTCTACGATTAACTAGTACCACAATTATAAATTAAAAAACAAATGTAATAAAATTTAAAAATGGAGTAGAGCAGTTTTGGAATGCTACGCATCTATTCCGGGTAGCATTATTTTTCTATAAAGTTTTTGTGAAAATATCACAACAAAATTTTATTTTGACAAAAAATTAACTATATCTCTCTGTTTAATCATTCAGTCTTCTGTCCGCCAGGTTCATAATATGTTGCTTATAATCTGGAATTTATGGTAGCATTTAGGCACCCTTAAAGCTTAATTACTATTTACTTAATTTTCTTTATCATCGATATCCAAAACAAATTCACCGCCTGATTTTCATAATATAACATTTATTATATATGTTATTAGCAATATTATATATATGCAGGTAATATTATTTAACTTCTCATATAACAGTGTGATTTCTTGAAGCCCAGAAAAATGAATTAAAAAAAATATCATGTTATTATCCTTTCTAGTTGATAGTCTTGTTTGTTTTTAATTAAAAAACTGTTATTAGTTCGATAAAATACTTCCATTGTTGTTTTGTGTGTTTATTATTTGTAAATCTTGGGCGTACATATGGACCCCGCCCGAGGGACATATTAACTCTAGAAGGAACATCGGTACTGATTAAGCTCTTGTAGTCCACATCTATCTTGGTGATATCAACTATTCTCACCTACTGGCTCAGACGTCTCGAAACCTGAGAAGGCTCTCTGTCATCTAGTAGAGACCGTTGATGATATCAACGACACATCAGGACCTCTACGTCAATGAAAGACAAATCTTAATCTTAATTACGCATACCGATCCCTGACTTATCGATATAATGATTGATCTATCGAGGTAACATAGACGGAAGTACAGTTGCATAATTACAACAGGGTTTTTATTATTTATTGGAACATAAAATTATGTTTCTTTTCTAAGCTTGTATATCTGTTCAAATTAGTTTATTCTCAGGTTTTATGTAAAAATAGCGATTCATTTATTTAATATTGCGTGAAACCTCATTGATTGTCAAGTTTTTATATTTTTAATTGTTTTTCTGTGTTCAAAATAAGAATTAAATATCATTGATTTAGAGCATTAAATTATATTCTTATTTCTGTTCATTTCATTCCTTTATATTCTGTTTCTTTTTGCTGCATTAATTATCATAAAAGTAGAATTGCTTCTGGAAATAGAGCCTATGTCTTCATTGCAAGGCTAATCAAAAGAAAACCAAAAGTTAGTCGTACCATCAAGTTCACCCTGTACACATGTTGATAAGGCCATGCGTTACAAACGGCGGAGAAAGTTGGACCCTGACCCAATAAAAGTATTAACCTGCTAGACAGGTTTGAAAGAGTAATTCTGAGGAGAATCTTAGGTACCGTATGCGAGAACGGTAATTGGCGAAGAAGGAAAAATGGTGAGCTTTTTTGATTCTATAAAGAATGTAGCATCCCCTCGTACATAAGGACATAGAGGCTTAAATGGCTTGGCCACGTAATGAGGATGAGTGAGGAAAGAGTGGCTCATGAACTGTACAGTTACGTTCCGGATGGTGTGCGGCAACGAGTAGGCCGAAGGGCCGATGGAGGGATGCTGTGAGGCGGGATCTGCGACAACTGAGGATCCCAGTTACCCTTACAGAAGATAGAGAAATATGGTTGGCGGCTGTTGAGCAGGACAAGGGCACCTTCATGCGCCTGTTTTGCCAGTAAAAGAACAAGAAGAAGAATTATTATAAAATACATTTTGTGTTATCAGATGCAAGGATTATTATTTTAATTTGTTGTCTATCTTTATTTTATTTTTTGGTTCAGTTCACAGTTTATAAATTTATTTTGTTAAGATAAAACACATATTATTATTTCATATATATTTTCTTATGTATTGCGTAAACCTATATCAGATTTCCCACCTAATGCCCATCATCTCTTTTCACACGATTAAAATTAAAACTCTTCACCAACAAATCAGTATTTTTTTTTTCTAGGGAAGGGCATTTCCAATTCCGAAAATCCCTTCATCCCAACAATATCCTCACTAATTCTATTCAAATGTGACTCTTTTTGCTTTAGATATCAACTTTTACAACAACCCAGCATTCAATTTAAATATATATATATATATATATATATATATAAAATGTGAGGTTCACGAAATTTTTTTTGCAACATTTTATTCCCTATGAAATTCTTTATTATCAAGCACTAAAAACTATTCAGTTATCGCTTATAGCAAAGAGGAAAATTTGCAGATAATGATTATCAATGACCTAACCATCCATCATAAGACATTATCCAATCAGTATCCTCTGTTTATCTTTCATTGTGATTGGAAGACGCCCCACCCTCCCCCCCAACATCTTGGGCAAAGATCATTAATTAGCCGGTTCTGATTGGTTGAGGTCGTAATGAGGGTCATTTTCCGGCCAATGGCTAAGCACACTTGCCTTTTCACCTGCTCCTATTGAAAGCAAACGTTTGACAATTTGTGAAATTACTAATAGTAAATATGATTGGATATATTATTTCATGTTACTGAGATTTTCTGTTATAAGAAATAATACAATTCAAACCAGTTTTTATAGCGAGTGTAATATTAAAAACGAATCTGTTTTTTTTTTTTTTGTTTTTTTTTTTTTTTTGCATTCGCACAAATTTGAATATGAGTACATTTACAAATTTGATTTCCCACAAAAATAAATATATATTAATGTTCACGCCTTCAAATATGAAAATAGCATTCAAATTATTCTCAGTATTGTATTTATTCTGGGACGTCTCTTAAGAATAATATAACAAGAAATAAAAATCGATTGTATTCACATATCAAACTTGTCATATAATAAATTTGAATAGACGGGGTTTGTTGCAATGATACTCATGCCAAACAGTATACTAAAATGCGGTTGATAAACATGCAAAAATGAACATTCATAAAAAAAAGAAATATTCTGGTATGAGATTCCATAATACAGAAACAGGAAGTATGAAGATAACTGAGCGGAATACTTGATATAAAATATACTTGACATTCTACATGCATTCTAAAGTCATCGATGATGATACAAACTTTATCATCATAAACTATCAGACAGAATTCATTCTTTATGCAAATATGTTTAAACTAAAATATAACAGCTAACATCAGTAAAATATTGAATAGAAAGAGAAATAAGTATCTTCTTGAAGCATTGCAGTTGTGAGTTTTTTTTCTTCTGTCTTTATAATTTTTTTTTTATGAGATCTAATCGATTTTTTGTGGCCTGAATTTAGTGACATTTTAGAAAATATGACCATAACAAAGACTCAAAATGACCATACCTAGTCCTTAATTATAATAGCGCCATTAATTAAGATATTCATATAAAAGAATTATCAAGTTGATTTTATAAACATAGGAAAGGTTCATAAGGACTAAACTGAGTTGACGTCGGTTGAACAGTCATTCCGCTCTGTTTAGGACTCTGCGGTTACTACGGGACCTTCTTTTATGTTAATTTCAAAATTTTAATTATTTCAATCAATAATGTATAATATTCATTATTTCAAAGTAAGACTAAATTGGTAAATTTCAACATAACGGTGATCATAAATAATATGAATAATATAGATTGAAAAGTTCTAAAACGATAAAAATGCTTTAGCTCCCAATTATCTGAAAAAAATAATAAATTCTTCGCTAACATAATAACAGGGGGCCATTCTCAAATGTCAGTACCACTTAGCGGTGAAGGAGGCCTTATGAAAATAATCAGGTTATATTGTGGCCAAGTCCTTTTTGTAATTCAATATTTCCTTCTTTTTTTAAGGCTAATAAAGAAATCACATTAACGAAATTGAATTGGGAAGCAGTTGTCAAGAATTCAAATTGAAAAAAAAAGAAGAAAAAACTCTGAAGGGTGGTGGAGGTGCCTTAAATTATTCCGGAATGAAAACAGATCCATTCTTTCGGATTCTTTTCTTTTTAAACAACGCTTACCTCAAATGTTATTATCCATGTATTAACATGTTGACATTGGTCCAATAGAGACAACATGGGGAACGTTAGGTTGGGATTACAACGTTAATAGTCTTCAATAGAGATGAGTTGGCGAAACGGAAACCGAATCAATGATTCAAGGGTGAAAACAAGAACGATTCATTCGAATGAATCACTTTCTACTGGAAGGCCCATTCTCTATTCAGGTGATTCGAAAAACTGAAAGGGGAACTTTTTGTTTTGTTAATAACTACTACAAATTTACTTTTTTTTTTTATTTCGGCCTAGACTTCCATTGGAGTCCTATACTGCCTAACCATGGTTGGGGGTCAAAGTTTTTCATTGTGTGGGACCGCCACTCAATGAAAAAAGTCAACGTCCCAGGCCGGATTTGAACCGGCACCACCAATATACATCAATTTGGTAAGACTGAGCTACGGGCGGCCCTTTATTTAATTAATTTACTTTGTACTTGGCAATAAGCTGTTTGATTTTTATTTTTATTCAATTTAGAAAAAAAATAATAATTTGCAATTTTCACTCTAGTTAGAATAGGGCGATGATCTGTAGGATAAGCGAAATGGCGAGTATAACAATAAGTGAGTATAACATTTTGAGCACTTACTCGGTCTCCACTGGCCTATTACCTGTGACAGGTGAGAGGGCTGTGCTGGGATCTCGCTGAGCCCCGCTCTACCTCTCATGCGGGAAGATGAAGTGGGCTCGGGAATCCTCAGGTTGAGAGTTTAAATAATGTTGTGTAATAATTATACACAATAGTGCAAATGTAATCAGTTTTTTTTATCTTATTGTTATATTAGCTCACAATTTTACTCATTTTATTTTCTCCTTATTTCTTCACGCACTCTATATATGTGCGTTAATTATTTTTATTTATTTATATATAATTTTTTTAATTATCATTATTTTTTACTGTTGGTATAAATGTGATCATATATCACTATTACTTATAACTGTGGCGGATTTTACTACTTATTAATAAATAAATTTAAAAAAAAAGTAAGTTACATATCTTTGTCAAACTATCTATATCAACACACTCTATACTAAATAAAAAGAAACAATGCAAAGTGTAACAGAAAATACATTTTAACAATATTTAGCCCTTAATGTAACCAATGGGGCACCCGTAATTAATTCAAACATTTTTTAAAGTAAACGTATTTTTACTCATAGGACTAATTTAAATAAGTAACAAGCCTATTAGTGAAGGAAATTTTCCAATACACTTGAGAGAACAATGATAATTAGGGTAACAAATAGACATCTGATTCTTAAATAAAAATTTGAATTCGGAAGATATAAACAAATTTTACATTATATTAAGTTGTAATTTTGCCAGCAATGTATGCAAACATTTATTAGCACCTGGTACTATAGAATCAATATGCCCCGTTTACCTCCCTTTGTCATCCGGCTAAGCCAGGCCACTCCCGACGTGGAACTTCTTAAGCAAGGGTCATTAATTAGCCTTTTCTGATTAAATGAGACTTCAACGAGAATCATTTTCCGGTCAATAGCTTCAGTCCGCTTTTACAAGCTCCTTTCATCGGGGTGAATGTAAGTGTACTTGCAACTTTATTACCAGCTCTAACTTTGTTACTTTGTTTTAGAAAAATAAACAATAGGTGATAAATCGTTTAAGTATTTGTTTTTATTTATATGAACTTTATTTATGAAGTTAAAAGATACTTTTTAATATTAAATGAAAAACGTTAAATTAAGGAACGTTAAACGTTAAATGAAAAAAAAAAATTCCTTGTCAAATTACTTCATGAAAATAATGAATAATATCCGAAAACCCACCAAAAACGAATTAACAAGACAATTGCTGCGCAGTTGCATAAATTTTTTATGTGTTTATTGAAAACTAAATGTTGCTGATTATTGTTGGCCGGAGATAACTGTGTTGACAGGGTTGAGAGGATTACAAATCGAAAAATCACTTGCTACTTTAACATCGTGTCAAAAAAATAACGGACTTTTTTTTTTAATTGCAAACTTTTATTTTTGGTAATATTATAATCTGCCACAAATTTGGGCAATGGGTAATAGTGATAATTGTAAAAAATAAGTAAATAAATATAAAAATAAATAAAATCTCTATATGTATATAAGAAGAAAAATAGATAAATGAAATGAATATAATCAAACTAAGTAAAATAAATTATATACATTATTTACAATCTGGACCTAAGGATCCCCCAGCCTACTCTATCCCCAATGCATGAAGGGTAGAATAAGGCCCTTGGAGATCCCACCGCAGCTCTCTCACCACGTCACTGGTAATGAGCCAATGGAGGATGAGTAAGTGCGCTGAAGCTGCAATCACTCAACATGAGCGGAGGATTTGGCTATTGCCAAAACTCCGATAGTAACGGAATTAGTGGCGTTGGGTCAATTTTACCCGACATTTAATTTATAACTTATTGTGGTGAGAAGTAAAAAAAAAATTATTAACAATGTTTATCAAAATTTAGGGTAATAACATACAAAACTTACCGGTTCATTGTCAAAGGATCATAAGCAATTTATTATTTAACAGTTGTACTGTCACTATAAACTATTATAGTTTACAAACTATATATAAAAAAAATGACATAACACTGAGAAGGAAGGTTTGAAGACGTTAATCAAGTAATGATAATCACGGAATTCGATTATTATTATACGGTTCAAATCAGTTTTCCTCAACAGGCTTGACACGTAACGTTGATTTATAAGTTTTGAAAAGAGCGATGCATTTTCCTCTCCAATTAGTACCAGCGCATATAAAGGGTCTTTCTCGACTTGCCAAGCTATACAATATGTAACGACCTAAATTAGAACTGAGATCTAGTATGAATTCCATCGAAAAAGATTCAGTGAATTAAGGAGATTTATGATATGATTCTCTCTCATACCTACTAGGCGCAAATAAACTTGAGAAAAAAAAATTAATGCAATATAAGATATTCGAATAAAGCTTGGTTTTCAAGCTATAAGAAAAAAAACCGTTTAGTGTGAGTGTACTCACTATTTGCCAACAATAAACAGGATAGGACTGACCCCAAATTTATCCGAAACTCTCGCAGATGAGGAAGCTAAAATTGCACGAGTGTTTGAATTTTTAAAAGCACATCGCCTTCTTTATAAATTATAACTCCTCTTCGATTTTTATATTTTTTATTTATTTATTTTTATTTGATTTATTTGATTTTTAATTATTTCTCTATTTTTTTTTATTTTTGTATTTTTTATTTATTTTATTTTATTCTATTTTTTTTTTTACTTTTATCATCCCATAGGCGTTGATGACCAGAGGGTTTTACGCCTTTAAGCAAAAAAGCAACAACAACAACAAAAACCGTTTAGTTAGGATTTTCTTACACAACCCAAAAAAAATCTTCATTTTCCTGAACGCAATTGGATTATAAGAAAATGTTCCTAAAACATTGTTATTGTCTTATGGGTGAGATACCGAAAAAAGATTAATTTTAAGAAGTTTTTTACATTGGTTTTTTCTATATTTTCGGAAAAAGTTAAGGAGGCAAATCTTAAATTTGTGTTCAACATATTCAACAACATGAAAGTGATAAAGATCAAAATATCCTGAAAACTCTATAGCTAGATTCTGTGTTTCGAGTCCCGTTGCCTTAACCAAACATTAATAATTTTCAACTAGTACTTTTCAGTCTTCTGAATATTCTTATAAAACCGGGTGATAGTTCCTAATGAAAATAAGACGTAGAGGCATGCTTAAGGCTATCACGAAGCTGTCATTAACAACCTTTGCTAGACTTTATCAAATAGGGATAAGGTGGAAATGTCCACAGAAAGAAATCAGACCTTTCCTTAGTAATGGGGTCGTATCAAGAGGGCTGGTGACAAATTCCCCAAGGTGTTGGAAATGTCCCTCCTCCAAGTGGTCCGGGAGGAAAAACGATGTCGAAATTAGGAAAGATTAAAGGCTTAATCGGGGCCTCTATCTGTCCATGGAGGTTATTTCTTCTGGTTCGGGGGCCTTTATCTCCTCTGTCGTAACTGAGTGTACTTCCTGGACCGCCTTCTTCTCTCTTAGACCAAAGAGCGTTAAATATAAAAATGGCTTTAAATGATGCTTTCGAATATTTTCCAGATCCACAACCTGAACATCTAGCATTATGCATAAACTGTATAAAACCTGCTAACTACTTTCCGCAGTGCTTTTTACACCCAAGGACGGCAAATAATGTGAATCGATACTTTAGTAAAAAGATGATTGAAAATACGAGTGTATGAAGGTGCTATGTAACAAATTCGAACTTGTTGTTGTTTGGGGCTTTAGGGCGTAAAACCCTGAGGTCGTCAACGCCCATGTTTCGTGCTTTATAATTCTGTTTCATTTATATTTATAATTGTATTTCACTTTATTTTTCTCTTTAAATAATTTCGAAAAAAAAATTAAATAATTACTTCTTTTGGAATTTTTTATTACGTATAACAGATTTTCTGGTTTAAATCTTATTCAAAAGGCCAT
>NW_027111172.1:537895-539326 GCF_000696795.3 Halyomorpha halys | reverse complement strand
TGATAATCCTCCGAGGCGTCTGAAAAGAAGATGGCCACGAGACCTTCTAGTTTAAATTAATGTTTGAAGTACCACCAATGGGTGGTTCATTCCCAAGATTTTCAAGTGTATATGAAACTTACTACATATTTACTTATTGTATTATTTTGTACAGTTGTAAATTACAATAAATAAATAATTTAAAAAAAAAATGTTTTAAAGACACGATCTATTAAATCCATGGAGAAATCATATGATTAACAAAGATAAAAATCAATGTTGGGCTACTTATGTCATAAAGAAAAGATAAGTACATGAAACCTTTTTTGTAAGTAAAATATTTTCGTTAATTTTTTACATTGCACTTTCAGCCACTCACGTTACCAGTTATTATAATGATAAGTTTTCATTTTTTAACCCAATAATACTCAGGATCGACAGTACATGATTATTTATTTATTTTTTTGTGTAAAAGGCAACATATTGTTCAATAAAGAACACAAATCATTATTGAATAATTTGTAGTATATTATTTAATTTATAGGATATTATTTTAAAATATTTTGTAAATAATTATTGAAAAATATCTTGTGTAGTTAAAAAGAACAATTTTTCCATGAAATCCTAGATTTTTTGACCTTAAGTGTTTATATCTTGAGAGTTAAAATTGAAATTGTCACTTATTTTCAATTAAATTATTTCCAAATATTTTTACTAGAATTACTTGCTTCCATTATTATAAAAAAAACAAACATAAAAAGTAGCTATAATACAGTTTCACACATGTTTTCAGTTAATATATGGACTATATGATGAATAAAAATTAAGATTGAAGTCAGTAAAACTTAAACAATAGCCACTAATAATATCGTGACGTTCCACTAAGTCTCAATAGTCAAGTTTAAATTATTGTTAATTAGTTATGCTTTATGAAGGAGATAGTCATGGGAGCAGTCAAAAAATTAACTAATCAATTCGTTATCAGCCTTTCAGTACAACAGCCCTGACGAAGCCCTGCAAAGTAATGTGAAACACCGGCAAATAAACAGTTGCTAACTATTTTTTGTTACTTTTTGACCCGACTATCTCCTTCATATTCACTTACAGTCAATCATTTTTATATATAATTATGTTTTATTTTTATTAAAAAAATAATTCATATTGAAAGAAATCTATTTATGAAGAATCCAGCTATCCTTTCTGTTCTAATATATATTCTGTATTAATATAATTTATTTTTCTCTCTTTATTACTTACATTTTTCATTCTATTTTTAGAAATTTATTTATTTTTTTTTTTATAATTTTTGTTTTTAAATTTTCATTTTATCTATATATTTACTATTATTAGTATACATTAGGGGTATTCATGATCTTTGGTTTAACATGTTAAATGGAAAAACTCATGTTAAATCGAAAAAAATTGCCTTCTTTTACCGTGGTAAAACGAAAT
>NW_027111172.1:492630-536690 GCF_000696795.3 Halyomorpha halys | reverse complement strand
TATATATATATACTGGAGCAACCCTAGCTGTACCCCTACCCTGTACACCGACCAGATGAACTAATAGGAGGAGGTTACATACAATTTTTTGGTTTTTAAAATGATGAGCTTTTGTTTATGTTAATAACTTTGTTAAGATTCTTTCAATTACGTTTAATAGTTCACAATTAGATTAACTAAAAACTGTGGAAAGGTACTTTTATTCTATTGTTTAAGCAACTGATTCTACTGTATGTATGAATTACATACATATATTTGTACTACTGAATATGGAGTGTAAGTTTCATTTACGCGGATGACTTGGTCCTGATTGGGGACTCTGTGACTGATGTCCAATGGAAACTAAATATTTTAAATATATACTGCAAATCAAACTCCTTGACCGTTAATATAGAAAAACAAAATTGTTAAAAACCTAAGGATAGGCCTAAAAGAAGCAAAAGAGTATATTTCGAAGGGAATATTATTGAAGAAGTACCTGAATACACCTTGGTGTAGAGTTTAGTCCATTAGGACTTTTTATTCGTGCTATGAAGCACATAGTATATAAACGTTACTCAAGTATCGGGGCGGTGCTAAAATAATCTTATGGGATGCCAGGCAGAAACTTTACGAATCGACTATGTTGACTTGTATCCTCGCTGCACCTATTTGGGCCGTGAAGCACATAGAGGAATTGGAAAATATACAAGCTAGGTACTACAAGCGACTACTGTATTTGCAACGAAACACCCTACACTTGATGGTAAGACTAGAAGTGGCACCCATTCCTGTGGGATATCACGTTTTAAAGTTAACTCTGTCTTGGCTAATAAAAATACTTTACATGAGTTGTACCAGCTTCGTGATTATTTAAAGTTACTGCAGCTAGACAGTAACAACCGTTTGAGTCTGCAATATAATTGAATAACGCAGATAAGAAAAATATTGGAGAGCTTCGGAAAGTTTGTATGAAATAAGTTGCATGAAATTCCGTCTGTACCCTCAGGATTGGACCTTTTTCAGTTTTTTATACATGTAACCCAAAACCTTTTGCTTAGAGCTGGACACCTATAGGAGGTATAGTTTTTGTTTTACTTTCTCTTTTCTTTTTTAATATTAATAAATATGAAGTGGTGTTTTTATTTTACTATTTTATTCCAACGAATGTGGATAGCTCAGCTTGAGTATATTGTTTGTTATTAGTTTATATAAACGGTTTTTAACTCATCATTTTTGTAAAATTACTACAATTCATTATCTATTTCCTGTATTTCCCGGGCTAACTCTATTTGTACGGAAGTTGCCCAATAAACAAATAAATAAATTATTACTGATTATGGAGTAATCATTAATTATATTATGGGTGGATAGGAAATTAATATTGACTTTAGGGTTTTTATGAGGTTATGCTAGGAAATGCGGAAAGGAGTTAACAAAAAATATAAATAAATTAAAGATCATAAACCGAGCTAAGTTATTAGTAATTTTATGCTTAAAAGTTTAAATGAAGCATACGTTATATTCTATTGTGAGATTCGTTAATAATTTAGATTAAAATTATAATTTAGGCGTATGACAGGAGAAGGATTTTGAGCAAAGGGTTTTCCAAGCCTTTCAATTTTGCCCATGCTAAAGCCTCTTTGTGCCGCATACATTATGGAAGGTTATTACCTGTTTTGGGAGATAATAAGCTGCCATATAAAGAGCCACTGCTGCCTAACAAAGGGAAAACTAATTATCAGTTCTATGCCACCACTACATTTTTGATAAGTCCTTTGGGGGACCTGTCCTTCCAAGAAGGAACTAATGAACAGCCTAGGAGATTACTAATTTCATCCCTTACAGTATTTAAAACAAAGAAATAAATAAATAAAGAACATAATAAAATCAAAGCAGTAATCCTCTCAGACCAACTGAGATCATAAGGTGGGGCACATTTGACCGAAATTTTATTGAAGCAAATTGTTCTGATGATGCAAATTGTATTTGAATTCTTGACATTCAGGAAATAATTCTCGTCTAAAATACAAAATCTATTTTTTTTTTCTAACCTCCTAGAAAAAGATAATAACAAACAATTAAATATATACAAGTGAAAGAAAGTATCTACATATGTGGGAAAACTAAAACATCTTGTTTTGCCAGTATGGCATTATAAGATAGGTTGCTGGGTCCGCTGAAGGCGGTGTCCCCGATGATGGCATGTGTTTGCCTGTAGCTTACTAGGAATAGGGAGGGGCTATTCCGGCTGGTGTTAATGAAGTGATGACTTCAGGCTGTAGAGCCAGAAGTCCCTCCCAAGGCGAGAACATCGACCAAGGGAACAGTGCTCTGCCACCTCCCAGGTCTTGGTGGAGGGGTGATTTCACGGAACAGTGGATTGGCACAGGCTTTCAGCCCATCAAAGAATTTGATGTGCCTACGGCCTATGAATTCAGGTACAGTCGGGAGTAGGAGTTCCTCACATATTTCCCTGTTCCTGGCCCACTGGAATGAAGTTCCTCGTACTATTCGCCTCAGGAGGGAGTTCTGGAAACTCTGTAGTTTGGTCAGTGTTGTCTTGTAGAGGTGTCTCATGAGTGGTGCACCATAGAGCAGCGTTGGACGTATGATGGCCTTGTATAGTTGTAGCTTCAGGCGCAGTGAGATTTGTTGTGACGCCAGGAGATGGTAGAGCCTATGCTAGGGCCAGCTTTAGTCTCCCCCTGGCGTGACTGGAGAGGGTGAGGTGCATGTCGAGAGTCACGCCCAGGTAGAGGATGGTGTTGGAGATATTCCGACCCTCGCCGTCCACGACGAACAAAATACAAAATCTCTTGTGTTTACTGCTCTTATTGAAGCAAATTGTATTTGAATTATTGAGAATAAGAATAGTTGCTTTGTTTTCAAAAAGTCGTTACCAACAACACCGGACTTTCTTTCACCATTGTAGCGCTAAACAGGGGTAGACCTTAAATGATGAAGGACACGTCCAAGGGGTTAAGTCCTGAATTTTTTAAACTTATGCAGAGTAAACCGATCAGTGCTTCCAGTGTATCTGCATGAAATAAATAATTATTGTTTGCTCTCGATTCTGCTCGTAATTGTTTTCAATTTTATTATTCGCATATCTTACTATAGATTTTCATGTCTTCAATTATACATAAAATGAGTATTTTTTTTCTCTGTGAAACTCTTGAGTCACTGTTTAGATCCAACAGATTGGTCGTTAGATTTTCAGCAAGCATTTTAACCAAGTTTACATCTAGAACAGTATGGCTGGCCATATATATATTGAGTCTAACATATCCTCATCTTTATATGCCTCAATCATTGTCATACTTCAAACAAGAAAGGTTTTATTCGACCCATTACGTTAAAAATCGGCTGTGACCTTGGTTTTAGAATGTGAGCAAGATAAAAGTACAAGAATGAGCGATGATTTCTTTATTGGCGTTATCTTTTCCACTTTTTAACGTCGTTATTTTAAATTATAACTTATTTTATAATTTTAAAATACAGCTAATTAAAAAAGGTTCTATACACTTTATGTCGTATAGCTTGTGGCAGAAACTATAAGTTTTAGAATAATAATAATTAGAAAAGAACAGACATTTCCTAAGATAATTGTAGCAGGAAAATTGTTGTATTGTAATAGGAGAATATAAGCTTAGAGGTGCTCATTCAATCGGGCCACTGCCCGGAGAATATTGTAGCTCCACCAGGGTTGAGCAATATTCTTCTGCAGTGGTCAATATTAACCACTCTTTAGTTTTGTTTGCTGTATGTTTCGGAGCATTAGTATGCATAAAAATATACCGATCCTGAATCCCTAATTTGGCTGCACTGGCTAGCAGGTTATGGCGCAAAATCTTGACATAACCTTCTGCATTTAAAATCCCTTCAATAGGCACGAGACTTCCAAGGCCATTATAAGCCACGCACCCCCGAAACATTACATTCCCACCTCCATGTTTTACAGTAACTAAGACGCTTTGTTTCCAGAATTCTTTTCCTTCGTCATATCGTCTTTCTGCGTTTAGATCCAAACAAATTAAATTTACTCTCATCAGAGAATAATACATTTTCCCCAAAACTGTTGGGCTTGTTGATGTAATCCATAGTAAATAAGAGCTTTTTTGAGATCGGTTTTACTGATATAAGATTTTTTCTCGGGACCCTACTGTAAATTCGTACAGAATTTAAAACATTTCTAATTGTTGTAAATCACACAGATCCCAGAAGTCGATTTGAATTGACATTCATTGCCCACTTTCCCTCCCCCAATTAATTTTATCTCTTGTCACGAGATCAATTTACTCCTATATAATTTTTGTAGTTGTAGAACGTCGGTAAAGAAGTTTCACATCAATAAAAAATAAATTTAAAATTAGAATGTTTTCTAAAATATTAAGAACAATCCTATAACGTTTTATTCTTATACATAACTCTCTGAGCGCTGGAGGTTATTAAAATATTTTTTAAACTTAATCCATTAGGCTTTGTAAATTTATATCTTACTAATTTTTCCAAGCTAAATGTTATAGTTCCTGAAACATTATAAATACTATGTTATTATTAAAAGAAAACGTTAATGGACAATAAGTTTACAAAGTGATCCCCTGAAATATGTTATTACTTTAAATATAAAGGCAGTATACATTACAAATCAACTGATTTATAATAAAGTAATTAATATGGATATGTATATAGGACAATGTAACAACTAGAAAGGTGTGGGAAGAAGTCCGAACGTCACATGCGGACGTAGATCTAATTGTCTTCAGGATGTTGTTTAATACCTCACTACGTCACTCTATTCAATCAACTTTATAAAGAGAAATCACTCTGAAGTTTGTGTTTTGAAACTATGAAGGGTTTTTTGGTATTAAAATCAATGAACAACCCAAGCCGGTTCCCAGTTGAAGTGTTAAAATGTCCTAGTCTAGTGAGAGTGGCGTGGAATATACAATGTTAAGATTCTGTTCAACTCTAATTATAGATTTATCGGGTTCTATGATTAAAAATATCAACTTTCCAATCCAGAGCTTTGATTCTAAAAAAAAAAAAAATACAATTCTAGAAGTAATTTCTTATTATATTTTCAATATTATACGATCATTCATCATCATCGTTTATCTGTCATCTATCCTCCACTTTACCGAACTTGTGCATTTGATGAATCATTTTTGACAAAGCCGCATTTCACTGGAACTCCATTCCCTTTATCATACGTCATGTTGGTACCCTTCCCACGTTTAAAACTCTTCTATTTAAATACCTTTTACTTCCCCAATCTAATCCATTATTAGAATAGAACATTCATTTTGTAACTACCTTTTTGTTTTGTTTATTATCCATTTAGTCAGTAAGTTTTTTAATATATCTAAAATTATTTATATATAATTTTTAATTAAGTGCGGCCACTCTGTTTTGGACCAAGAAATGTTATTGTAAAATTAAAATTACGTAATAATTGTTCTAAAGAGACCAAGTTCTAGAATAATATACTATTTTTCTATAACTATAAAGAAGAAATTCGTCAATGGTTGTTGTGGATGACTAAAACTTTAATTTTAATGACTTGGAAATTTGTCGAACTAAGATAGAATCATTGATGAAAGGGATGGTGGGATGAATTCTCCTTACTGTTCAATATCAATGCCTTGCCCTAATTACTCATTCTTAATTTATAACCAATACACCAATCAACAAACTGTTGTTGGATCTAAACATGTTTTATTAACTTAATCTCTAAAACTAGTATTGTTCGTTATTCAAAAATCATTAATTCCTTATTATGCAGAATTATGTTTTGAAATTAAGGTCATACCATATTTTTCTATGATTTTGTTTTATCTGAAAACTGAATTTGTTGGAAATCATCCTATCTGTATACTTTGATTTGTTATCCGATGTCCCATCCATATTTCAATGTTAAGCTTTTTTATAGTTTAAAATTTAAATTAACGAGATGTGCATTTTTTAAAATAAAGGTTTATCAAGTAAATTACGTTTTCGAATCAGTAAGCATAAGTAGTTGATGGAATGTGACACAATATACTAGAACATAATTGCACGAATACCAAACATTGCGAGCCTATTTTAAGATATAGATGCACAAAAAAAAAAAAAAAAAAAATACTTTTCCCCATGCTGAAACGAAAGTAATTGAAGGAACTTGGTAAACTAGATAAAAAAAAGTCCGTATACTAAAATATTTTTTAAACTCGGATGATAGTTATATTCGAACAGTATAGCATGATTACCGACACGGAAACAAATTTGTTCATTTATGTCAAAAATAATATGTGTATGTTAATTTTCTTGATTCTGAGGAATGCTGGAAGAACGAATGTTGTTAGAAACTGACATAATGATACAAAGAGAATAATTGGAAAGCAATAGAGAAGAATGTAAGTTGAAAAAAACAATAACACTCTATACCAAAATAAAATGTGGATTCTACGTCCGAGAGATAGTGTGTGAAAGTCTATTTACATTTGGAGTTTTAGAGAAAACTTTCCAAAGAATTCTTGTGCTGTTCGTTCTCGGTTGTGAAAGACACATATTTTATTCTATTAATAAAATACCAACCCCCTTCTGGGAAAAAGCTAGGCTCTATAAAATCAGATATTACCCGTCTTATAACCTATTGTATCTGCGTTGGCCAACAAACAGTACTAAAGTTTTATGGGCCACATCGGTATAGCTTCAATGGATTTTATTTTTATACTTATTTAATTGAAAAAAAAACAAAGGCGATGAAGTTTAATTATGGAACAATATACAGATACGGGGGAAATTGAAGATGTCTACTAGCCCCCGCAAAATTTGTATAAATTGATATTATAAAGATTAATAAAAGAAACAAAAACAGTTTTTAGTTTTTAACGTTTTGGAAAACTTGTGTTCAATTCAGGCGAATCAGACTCATTTTTTAAATTTCTAATATAATTTAAAAGATACTATTCAAATTACAGAATATCTGTACTGGCATCTCTTTAAATTTGTTCTAGAGGAAGAATGGAGAGTAAAATTATTCAATACACACAAATTTTTCTAAACCAAGTAGATCTCTCTGTTTATGTCTTTCTGAGTAACACATCACATATAGACGCCACATGGATGGAGAAGGGTAGGACAAAGGCCGGAAAATATGGTGGGACAGTATAAAATTTACAATATGGTGTGGTCTCGAACCCCATCAAATCAAGTGTCAGTTGGTCCTGTCCATCACAGACTATTTGTCAACCCTGTTTGAAGTATTACTTTGTCCAGTCTGGCACAGGTCTTAGCTTTTGTCTCTGTTAATGTACCATAACCCGTAATAATGAAAAAAAAGGCTTGTATATACATACAATACGAAAAGGGGATTGCAATGATTAAGGACCGCTTTTGGATTCCATTCGTTGATTGGTTATTCCGTATTTCTTAGTAGACATTAATCAAAGAGTCCTCTTTGGCCGATTTGAAATGAAAAGCCGATAGCAATTTGGCAGGAGGTCCTTTTGCTCTTTGAAGGCCCCTTTTATATATTTTATCAAATGTCTCTTTGCCCAATTCCTTCGGGTCCTAATTATCAAACGAAATTTAATTGATCAGGTACATTCTGATATTAAATTCTGCAAGTGTATGCTTAGGAGAGCGCTTCAAATGGATTGTAATAAAATATTGAAGTTAAGAAGGATACTAAGTGATTGGGTTGATAGATCAAAGAAAATAAAAGATTCAACAGTGCGAATTGTAAATGTATTAATACATTTAATAACGCCGTTCTTGGAAACCAGTGAATACCATTTTGTAAAAATAAACAGAAATATTTGGTTAAAATAAACAGTAGGTATTTTAAAATGCAAATTCAAAATTTTTCGCTCCGTGTTATAAGATATAAAATACAAGTAGGGAAATATGTATATCTTGGGCCACGTTAAAATCAATGTTTTATCAGGGAAAATTTTAGTTTGAATTTAAGGGGTTTTTAGTTAATATAAAGATGTCTGCTCTGGAGAAATTCAGTCTACTCTTACTCCCAAAATTTTAGGACAACACTGAGTAGGGTGTTCAAATATTGGAAAATTAATTTTTCTTTACGGCATTTGATATAATTTTTGATAAAAAAATATATGTATATTCACAAGGATAGCTAGTGAAACCACCGGTTAGATAATAATTTAAAATATTAATTTTTAATATATTCAGATTTGATCATACAATAAAGTGTTTATAACAAGGGTACAAGCATGCCAAGAAAAGAGTTTATTTCCTAAGCAATACTAACCCTCTATATCGAACAGGGTAAACTTTTTAGAACAATTTTAGGTAGTATAAAAAGTTAGTAAAAAAATTTGTATAAAATTATATACTAGTAGTAAATTTGCTATTAGATATAAAATTACACGATACAAACATGTGGAAAGTCTACCCATTGATAGAACTCCAATTACATTACTAGAGAAGAAGATCTCGGGGTCATCTTCTTTACAGACGGGGTATTATCAGGTAATGAAGAAGTGGGTTTGGGTGATTAAGAAGTTTCTTCAGGAAGGATTGGTATCTGGTTCCGGCCAAATCGGAAACATGTGGAACATTCAGGTCCTGATGAATGACTAGATTTGTGACAAAGAAAGGAGCAATAAGGATTTTACGAAGGATTTTGGACTGAAAGGATTGGATACGAGAGGAATTCGTTGGTTTAGTGGAGCCCCAAAGCTCAACTCCGTATGTCCAGATAGTCCTTATTATAGCCATGTAGATCAGTCTTTTGTAGTGGATTTAGATAGTTTATCTAGTAAGTGCTGTAATAGCCGAAATCGGCGAATATCGTCTTTTCTGTCTTGTATGAGGATTCCATGTCAGTCTTTATATGTAAGTATAGTAAACTTTACAGTTTTCCAATATGACTTCATTAAAAATGTCATAAATGAAATATAAAAACAAACAAAATTGTACATTCTAAAGTAAAAAATAAAATAGAAAAATATTACATCGAGTTTATAAGAATAGACGAGACATAAAATAAATAAATTGGAGAATACTACCTTTTAAAATATTTTTACCTTTAGGGATGGAATTTACGAAGGACAGTGTCTAAGAGCACTTCCTCTGTGGCTTTACTTGTCGAGTTGCCCCTCAGAAGATCCATCATTCAGTTTCTTAGTATATTCTCAGCTATCTCATGAAGATTAAGATGTAAAAACGATTTCTAGAAGATTAACACAAAGAGAACGAGAGAATAAACTCTCTGGTAAGACAGGAATTACTCTTGTTTTAAACTCTTTATTCCTTATTTCAACTTAATTTTTTTTTATTATCGTCTCAATACACCCTTAGAAATAATAAATGAGGAGTTTTGATAATCAATGGCTAAATTATTTTAAGAAATTTGTAGTTTAAAGGTCATTAAACCTTCAATAAAAAAATAAAACCACTAATTAAACTGTTATTAATTACTTATGTAAAATTAGAGTAATAACAAAAAATAAATAAACAAAAACAATAGGAGCTATACGTAAGACCCTCTTTTGTAATGTTTAATAGGAGGAAAATATAATTGAAAATATATAATATTGATGTCCATTCGGTTGTACGCACTAACGCCCTAATGAATAATAATCAGGAGAACATTACATACTAAAAAGCAACACAGATTTGTGCGTCGGGTCTAACTCCACGGACTAGGAGATACGTATTTCTAGTGAAATGGTTTAAAAAAGCGTCATTGGTTAGTTTTTCGTTTAAATCACGAACACTAAGCGATTTACGGGAAAAATGATCTATATAAAATTCAAGTATATCAAATTTGGTACCATTATGGGTTATATTACTATTTTTTTCTCAACCGAGTAGCTTCAGAGAAATAGAGGTAAAAATGATATTCCTGTCAAATTAGATAACTAAGGCTATTACCATTGTCTATAAATATAATACAGAATATTACACAATAAAAACAATTAAAGAATTTTTATTAAAACAGTATTAAAAAAAAAATGGTAAAAAACTTCCCAAAACCCAATAATGTTCGCAATGAAAACAATTAAAACAAACGTTTTTTAAGTGTATTTTTTCCTAATTCTACTCCAACTTCGACTCTTTCGCACACAATTTACAGGTATCAGTAAACATTATAAAACAAGTTTAGTTTATTAATGTTCCCAATACCAGTCGAATTTGACTTTGATCAGGAAAAAAGCTATATAAACACATTGGTAGTCAATTTAATATGCTTTAATTTTGATTTAAAAAAAAATTACAATATACCTTAGTTATCGTGATTTAAATGAAACTCAAATGCATTGAATGTTTTCAACTCATTACACACCTCTTCCCAATACGTACATTTCACGCATTTGTATGGGACTTTAGCTATTCTCACTCTGATTGTTTCTAAAGTTCAAAGTAATAAAGAAAAATCATCTACTTCCAGTCTATGGTATATGGTATATATCAGCCATAAAAAAGTTTTTTTAAAAATATCTTTATTGAAATTTACAACTGTACATAATAATATATTCAGTAAATTTGATCTACATATAATAGAGTAGAGAAACTACCCATTAGTAGCTCTCTAATGACGTTCTTACATTAGCAGGTCTCGTGGCAATCTTCTTTTCAGACACCTCGGAGGATTCTCTGGAATCGAAGATTAGCAAGGTTAGAAACTAGTAGGTTTGATTGATTAGGTTGTTAATAGTAGAAGGATTGATATCTGGTACGGGCTAGTTCGTTTGCATAAAGGTCTTTAGGTATGATTTTATTTGTAACAAAGTAAGAAGAGAAATTCGAAGGTTTATGGAAGCCACAAAGCTCAAATCCATATGTCCAGATTAGCCTTATCACAGAAATGTGGATCAGTCTTTTGGAATAAATTGTAAGTTTAGACCGCTTGTCTAGTAAGTGCTGTAACAGTCGAAATCGATGTCCAGCTTCATGTCTTTTCAGTCTTGTGTGGGGATTGCAGATTTGTCGTTTGAAAATAAAAAAAGCAAATAAATAAATTAAAGAACACTCCCTTACATCACGTTCTCGTGGCACTAAATAATATAAAGGAATTCCCTTCGTTTTTTTTTTTGTTTGGGGACTACATTTATTTTTTTATATACACTAAATTTGAATAGACTAGTTATAGCTGCTAGAAATTACATTATTATGCTAATTATACTAATTATAAAATAATACTTATACCAACTGTCAATTCATCAATTATTTATAGATTTTCTACATAATAAGGATTTATCATTACATTTCCCACGATAAAAAAAATTTGCCTGAAAGATTTCTTATAATTAAGAAGTAAAGAAGAGTAAAGAGTAAAGAAATATAAAAATGTTATCTATCCTAACATTCTAATTTCTGTTTTATTTTTAATATTTCAACTCACGAATAAGAATTGCTCACTCTGGACTACTTGAATCCATACTAAAGTGTAAATTTCAGTTTCGAAAGGAATATTTTAGTAATAAAATTTTGTTCATCAGTAGATAAAATAAGCCGGCTGGAGCGATACCCCTGGACCTCATCCTCAGGGAGGATGTCCTTAAATATGAAGTTAAGAGGCAGGGACTAGAAGCGCTGCCGGAGGAGCTCCGAGAGAGAATCGGTGAGACTCCTAACTTATGGAAGAAAATACTGCTAGAGGACTCAATACAGAAGTGGAATGGACGGTGGGTAGCAATCCAGAAGGGCGCTACTTTGAGAAAATTCTTTCCTACCGTCTTTTCTAGATTGAAGGCTAAATGGGTCCTCCCAGACTATTGGGTCTCACAGATCCTAACAGGACACGGGGGATTTCGGGGAAAGCTGCAGAGCTTTGGAAAGAACATCGACCCCCGGTGCCCAACGTGTGGAGTTCCTGAAACAGCAGAACACGTAATAATAGATTGCTCTGCCATGGAAGGACACCGAGCCAGGCTGTCGAGAAAGACCGGGATTTACGCCCTCGCCGATTCGGACGTTCCCAGTTTGATAGAAGAAGAGAATTATCCCTTCTTCAAGGAAGTCATTTACGGGTGGAAAGAAGTGGTGGGCCCCACTCATGTAACGTATGGGTTCCCTACACGATGGGAAGGACTTGACCGCCCAACATCGGCGAGCCACCAGAAGATGAGGAAGCTGACCCGGATTGAGACCAGGAGGGCTGGACCAGCCTGGTAACTGCAGGAGGCACCCAGAGGGATGCAGTGGACAAGGTGCAGCTCCATCAGACGTAGCGCTGGGCTGCACCACAGTAAAAAATAAAAAAAAATAAAAATTAATTGAATAATTAACAAAAGAATAAAAAAGGAAAAAATTGGTGATCCTAGGGAGTAGTGGCATGCGCAAACCCCAGCGCACTACCCCACTGCTCCTGCACCCCGTATGCCAGAGATGGGATAAAAAGGGAGGGGGATAAAAAAAAAAAAAAAAAAAAAAAGATAAAATAAGCCTTTACTGACATATTTTTATTAATTTCAACATGTTATAATCAAAATTAACTAAGTCAAGAAGTTATATTAGAAGCGATTAAATTAAGTTTAAAGATCTCAATTGACTCCACCCGTCCTTCTAGTGTAAAATAAAACTAATCAGTTTCTTATCGTAACTTCATGAAGGACTTTTAAGATAAATATCTACGTTCTAGATCTGCCCTACTCCGTAAAACCACTCAATCTGATACTAGCTCTAAAAATTCACTAACAATGCATCCTTTCTGCACTTTTTATCGTCTTTGCTATCTTTATCAGGTGCAAGGTCAGTGAAAAATCGACCCCCTTCAAGGCCTCTAGAGATAAGGTAACAGCACACTTAGAGGGTAGTGTGAGCCTTTAAGGCTGTCTATATCTATCGGGCAACCATAATAGTAGAAGAGAATCAATTTTATTTTAAAAAATATATAATAAATATTTCTTTGTTTTATATTATTAATACAAAATGAACAATTAGCTGAGAGACACATCAAATTTAAATCTTTACCAATTTTTTAAATGTGCAAATAAGAATTCAATCAAATAACTGAATAAATTTACATATAAAAAAATTAAATTATGATTATTAAAAAAATTTTAAATCTGTACCGCTACAAATCATGAAGGATCAGGAGTGCAGTACTTTGTAAGGAAGTACTGTTACTAGAACAGCGGTGGTTCAAGGAGGTGTTTTGATCAGAACCATACTCCGCCAGAATTTTGCCCAATTAAGGGTACATACTTAATGAGGCTGGATGGACTCAGAAGAACTCCCGAACCCAGAGGGCTGAGTTACAGGTACAGTGAAACACAAAATAATTGTGTGCTACAGTCGGATTCGAACCTTACCACTAAGCCATCCACACCCACAAATTACGATAATTTAACACTAATGATCATATTGTATAACACAACTCAGAAATAATTAAACTTACAATGCAGAGCTCTTTTTGCATATTTATAAAAGGCTATATTGTTCTCTTCTGTTCTAGCAAGACTGCTCTTTCTCAGTATGGGTGGCAATGAACCTGAGATTGTATCCAGCAGACCCTATGAAGTGCGTTTTGCTTTCTACTTCGTTGAGGACACTCAGACTGCAGAATGCATTACTGTCTATACTCCAAGGCTTTTTATTTAAATTCAAAGTCTCCTCTTTTATCCTCATAATGGTTTTCATGAAATGGAGGAAATAAGAGTCGTTTATACTTGATAGCTGCATTTCTGCATTGTTTAAAATTTTTTAACTCAATGAAACTGGACCTCTGATAGATTATCTGACTTTCCAAGACAAAACAGTTTCTCTCACTGTTTCACTGGACAGATCAAATTTGAAACCATATATCTAAGCATACGGAGTTTCCAGGAAATCATGCATACTTCAATACATTTTTTCTCATCGCTTTCAACATAAGCCTGTGACGTTTGGTCTTTCATACCTTTAGAACATAGTTTGGATGTAACTTTAAATCAAATAAATGTAAGGGCATACTCTTCGGCACACTTCTTTACAATTAAAGCTACCTTTGTCTAATGGACATCCATACTCAGCAAAGTGAGGCCTTTCACCACCTCTCTTTCTTATGCTATTTCTATCTCCTGTATTCCAAAATTTCCTCAATGATATCCAACTTTCATGTTTCCAACGGGACGTGGATTAGGGCATCCTAACGCAGGCGGAAAACAGCATCAATAAAGCTCATGGACAGGACACGAACAAGCGCAGAGGACACGATAGCCTGACGGACGCCATGCAAACGATAATAGCTCCAATGAATTTCACGAGGGATTTCACTTTTAAATCGGCTAGCGTGTTCTGTTCTTCCACGGCCGCTATGATTTGTTCTGCCCTAGGCTGTTATCGCCGATACGTACATTTTGTACCATTCCAGATTGCGGGCTGTGGGAGCTTCATCCGAATATATCAGCCGAGAACGCTGGGCTATAAAAGGCATTAAAGATAAATTACAAGGAGAGTTCGTGGCAAGAGAAACTGGGAGGGACATTACGAAACAAAACTGCAATAAATTTTATTATCATGTAAAGTGTGCCAGAATTACGGTCAACTACACTTACATCAGGCAAGCAACGATTTGAAACTGTAAAATGAACAATTTACACTTTGATGATAGATCATTAAAACTTTCAAGTAGTCAGCTTACAACAGGTGAAAACAAAACAAACAAGTGAATACCTCTATTTACAGTAAATTACTAACGATAGTGGTTTTAGATTAAACGGAATGATTTAATTACAAATTCATTTTATAAAGAAATATTATTATTTCTCTTAAATAAGCATTTATTGAAGTACTAAAAAAAATACTCACAAAAAGAAAGGGAATATCTTACCAAGATTATAAAACCCTCTTATTTCCAATTCTCCTTTTCGATTCCCTATATCTTATTTTTTTCTGATTTCTCCTTGATCGTTTTTTCTTATTTGCCGTATAGATAATCCAATATCCATCATTAATCATAAATAGTAATGTTTTTTGTTAATTAATTATAGTTTTATTATTGAGTAACCAATAGAAAAAAAATGTATCCATCGCGAAATATTCCCTACTTTGAGATAAATATATTTCTTGCTCGGTTCTAAACAGCAATGTCTTTCTCATTCATAATAGTACTTTTTCCCTTTACTATATTTTTACATATAAGCTAAGTGAAATAAAAAATAATTACTATTGCAACAACAACTTTGGAAAAAAAACACAACGAAAACAGATTGGTGGAACGGAAAAATAACTCTACGAATGCGGCAGGGAGCCAGTTGACTCGGGTTGATGTGGGTTTTCTGTCACTTTCCATAAAATCATTCCTATTATTTCCGAAATTTGTTTCCCCCCCCAGAAAAATAATTTTTGCCCTTTTTTTCTGCTGTTAATTAGAATATTTTTAAAAATAAATTTATATAATGAGCTCAATGAAAACAGTCAAAGGCACTGTTCGAGAAACTTTAAAAAAAAATTGTAAAATTTTTTAAATCTTCCTCTAAACAAATTTGATCGAAGCAGGTTCCTGTTACGTGCCAGACATACACTTTTTTTTAGATAATATAAGTATTTTCAGTTCCTTGAACCTTAGGTTATGTGGAAAACTTGGAGTCAAAATTTTTCATTATAATAAACTACTCTCTTTCATAATACACAATATCACCCTTACTTTGTATTCCATTCATAGGTAAGTGAAAACAACAGTTGTCTTAGACATCAAAAGTTTGTTTAAAAAGATTTAAAAAGTTTCAAGGTTTAAGTAAGGCGTTTAATCTGCGATCTTTCGCATTAAAAAAGCATGAACCATATCTTATGATCTGAAGTATTTTTGAAATACTAGTGAACCGTTTTGAAACGCCAGTAAGCTATAAAAAATATCGTGGTCAATTAAAATATTAGCACATAAAACAGTTTCTGTCCCCGCTATTGAATCAGACAGGAGGGATACCTTGAGAGGAAGCAATGAACTGCATTATCCAGTTATTCCCTCCTATCGAGGGAAAAGGATTTCGGAAAATATCCCATCTGTCACTATTATTGGAGTCATTATTCTCCTAGCAGAGTTCTATATCAGCTGGAATGGAATGGCAATGCTAAGGTCACCTCATCCGGCCCCACACCAGCCACACTCTTATATTAAACAGTGGCAGGCGACGTACGTCTAATTCATGGACCTGAAAAACTGAAATAATTCTTGACTTGAAATAATAATTGAAATGATTTTGACTGACCGTCATTATTATTGTAAGAAAATATTTTTTAAAAAATATATGAATTATCTATTCCTACCAAACTAAACCTGTCAAGAATAAATACTTTTTTGATAATTTATAACGGGTATGTCAATCGGCCAGTCTGAGCAGATAGTTTTATCACTCCCTTAATTATTTTCTAATACTTTTTCACCGCGCTATGATTTCAAAAGGGATTGGACAATATATCCGTAAATAACCTAGTTGGAACGTCAGGACACTGTTAAAATCTACCTGGATAAACCTAGGAAATAAATAATAACATAAGATAAACATAGAGCGAAGGACTATTTTTCATTTTAAACAAAATTAGGTTATAGTAAAATCCCCATTAATAAAATCCAAAAAAAAAATAAGAATTTATTTCTGTCAATGAACATTAATCAAAAGTAATTACTAATTAATTTCTAAAGATTTATTAAGTTCATCTGATCTCGTTCTGAGAATACCGTTTTCATCCTCTTGTAGAAACGAATTTTGGGAACAAAGGTAAACCGGACCACTAGTTGTAACCAACTCTTTACCACAGAAGCAATTTTCCTATATCAGGATAAGCCATAGCTTGTCTTGAACTTAGACATACAAATAAGAATATCTATTTACAATTACCTAAATCCTAATATTCAACGAGACACATTTTTATTTTCCCTATTTATTTGAAAACCATCGGGATTTTTGTACTGCACTCTTCCATATCTACTCATGATCTAAACATATAATTTGCCTGACATTGCCTATCGATACTTTTTATTAGATATAATAAATAAGACGATGTTATCATTGAGCGTTATATTGTACTGATGTCAATAAAAATCCATTATAATTATCTTTACATGTTTTAACTATAATTAGAATATCCTAACTAATTTTCTTATTTTGATCGAGTCTGGCGCCCAGGACTGCTTTACAAACTCCGTAAATTCCAGGAGTTCCTCCTACATATTTTCTCATCATCCATTCCTTTCTTACTAATAGATTATTCCAAGTAAACCACAATGGTTCCTATTCATCCCTATATTTTTAATCCGCTGGTGTTCCTCAAGGTAGTATCCTCGGTCCCATCCTCTACACCGTCTATAAAGCTGACTTCCCAACAACTCCTAACACTATCCTTACCACGTAAGCTGATAATACATGTGTGCTCACTGTTAATAATAACCCTTTGATTGCATCCCAAACTCTCCAGTTCCGTATCACAACCCTCGAAGAATGGTGTCGAAATTGGAGGATTAAAATAAATCACCTTTACTCTTCGTCGTAAACCCTACAGTATACTTTAATAATGTGGCTCTTACCCCTGTAGAACAGATTCGTTATCTTGGACTACACCTTAACAAAGGACTAACCTGGAATCCTTACACAAGACTGAAAAGACAGGAAGCTGTACGCAGATTCCGACTATTACAGCACTTACGAGACAAATGGTCTAAGCTTTCAACTCATTACAAAAGACTGATCTGCATGACAATAATGAGGCCCATCTGGACATACGGAGTTGTGTTTTGAGACTCCACTAAACCTTTGAATTCCTCTCGCATCCAATCCAAAATCTCCAATGCTCCTTATTTTGTTACTAATGAAACCATCCATAAAGACCTAAATGTTCCTTATGTAACCGATCTAGCCCGAACCCGATATCATTCTTTTCATTATAAACTCCCTAACTACCCAAATCCACTAGTTTCTAACCTTGCTTCCTTTTCCATTCCTGGAAATCCTCCGAGGCTCCTGAAAAGAAGATGGCCTCGTGACCTTATATTGTAAAATGTTTTTATCTACTACTGGGTAGTTTCTCTACATGCTGTCTCATATCGTTATGATCTTACTTCAAATTTGCTTGTTATATTTTAAATACAGTTGTAAATATCAATAAATAAATAAATAAATAAAAAAAATCTTATAATCCTGTATAATAGAAAAAACAAAAACAATTTTTATGGAGTTTGGGAAAAACCACTGAAAGCAGACCTCAATTGAATGTTTTTAAATGTGATTATTAAGATTTAATAAAATAGACCGAGTAGCTTTAATGGTTCACCCTTCACAAGTCCATCAGGGAGTTGAGGCAAAGGTTTCGAAACCTCGGAACTGCAGCGGCTCCGGTATTAATGCAGCCAGGGAGGGTTCGAATTTTATTACTTCCCAGGAAATGAAAACTTCCCCCCTCCCACTATCGCTATAATAGGTTTGTGCCCGGCAGATAACCTCCCGTGTGATATAAATGACAAGGAGAGGGTGATAAAATAAATAAATGAATTTTCGGGCATAGAGATTGTTTTGTCATCTCTATGCCCGATAATTTAGTTTATTTTATATTTCATTTATGGCAACATTAATGAAAATTTTCCTACTGGAATATTTTAAAGTTTACTACAATTACATATAACGACTGACCTGGAATCCATATCCATATAATAGTCCACTCCGACTATTACAACATATACTAGACAAACGGTCTACACTTCCAATCCATTACAAAAGACTGATCAACATGGCTATTATAAGGCCTATCCGGACATACGGAGTTAAGCTTTGGAGCTCCACTAAGCCATAGAATTCCTCTCGTATTCAATCCTTACAGTCCAAAATCCTACTTAAAATCCTTAATGCTCCTTACTTTGTCATATATCAAGTCATCCATCAGGTCCTCAGTTTTCTATATACTGACGATTTGGCCAGAACCAGATACGAATCCTTCCATGATAAACTTCCTAACCACCCAAATGCACTTTTACCCATCCCACACTCTAATCTGGCTTCTTAATTACATTTTTCTCCTAGGCGTCTGAAAATAAGATGACCTCTAGATCTCCTCCTCTAGAAATGTTATTGGAGTTCTGTCAATGGGTAGATTCTCTACATGTTTGTATCATGTCATTATATCACTTACAACGAATTTACTTTTTGTATATATTTTTGTACTGTTGTAAATAACAATAAATAAAACAAAAAGTTTTATATAACAAAACAATTCGCTTTCTTTGAGAAATATCATTTATTAAGTTGCTCATACTGATATGGTTCTTCTGCAGTTACATATATTAACTATCTTATCCAGTTAACAAAATTTTAGAGGTAAAAGTAACATCATAAATATATGACTTGATTACTTTTACCACAACAACAACGAATGATCTCGGTCAGTAATAACTACCAATAATTTTACAGTTCCTCTGTGTTCAGGGCCGTCTGTTTTCAGTAACCTGAGGACTGCAGCGCCGCCAAGTTGAATCCGGCCAGAGGGAGAGGTTGACTATTATTTTATATTGCTCCGGAATAAAAACTTGACCCATCATGGTTAAAATAGGTTGGTTATCTGTAGATAATCGACAAGTAGATTTCTGGATTAAGCTAATTCAAAATCTATTATTCAAATATTTTATATCTCTTCATCTAGAGCTTTCCACTGTGTTCTTCATAGATATAACAGTAGCAAATTATTGATGATAACATCTATTAGCAATTCCTCTGTAAATTATTCCTGCATTCGTTCGAGTCGGAGCCGCCCACCACCGGAGCACGTAATACATATTGTAATTTATGTAAATTTGTCCTGAGCATTTGTAAATGAGAAGTAGGAATCTATTAGCTTCGGACGGCTGAAAGATTGTGAGGGTATTTTGGTTGGGACACTGTCCAGTTGGACAGCTTAGAAGCTGCTATCTAATTGCTTGAAGCTCAACAGTTTCCCAGATGCCACTAATAACATTTTCAACACATGAACAAAAAAAAAAAATGATGTGATTTATAGACTTTCTTCTCACCTCTCCACTCTCTTTCTAAGGTTCGATGGATCTAATTAGTAGGTGGTGATTAAACAAATTGATAAATTAATAAATAAATGTTTGCAAATAAATAGTATCTTATTAATTCGTAAATAATAAATAATAAAAAAACCTTTAAATACAACCTAACCCTTTAAAATCCGCCAAATGTAAAGTAATGTAATCAGTTTAGATTTTTGATAAATGCATATTAGAGTCCATTAAATCCAAAAAACCCTACGTTTTGTTAATCTTTTGTATCATTTTTCCATCCAATTCCAGTGTGTGTAAGAATGTAGGATTGTAAGAAAAAATAAAATAATAGTTTTATTAATTTATATACAAAATTAATAAAATATATAAAGTGACAGGAATTCATGACTGAACAAACTGGCGATTGATTAACAGACAAAAGACTAATCCGGCCAGTGGCTACAATACCAAAGACAATGGAATGATTTTGGAGCGGATAAAAAATATATGTTATGTATGTATGTATATGTAAATTATATTATTACTATACAATTATATTATATTACATGTATATTAGGGAAGAATTAAAACTGGCAGAAAAACAGAATAATAATTCTGAATCATAACATTCTTGTTATACATTCAAGAAGGGCAGTACAGTCAAAGAAAGCCAGTTCAGAAACATTAAAAAATATCATTATTGTTGGTTATTCTAACTAACTAGTTTATTTAATTAATTAATATGTAATAATAAATGACCTTATTAATCCATTTGGTTTAAATCCAATACAATAATTTCATCTTCGCAAAAACCACTTCAATCAAGATCTTCATTGGCTATATAATTATCTAGAATGCCAAAAATGTGTGTATTTTTCGATTTAGACCAACACTGATATAAAAAGTATCTGTAGAAACCTGACCAAATACTTTACAAATAGGGTTGTACTTTGAAAAATTCAATACAGCATATCTTTCTTAGTAATGGTTTGAGTTTGAGGATTTTGGTTTCGTCTTGTGTAGAATTTAAATTCCTTTCAAATATTTCCTATGCAGTGTATCATAAAATGTATATTTTCTTTTATAAATGCGTATATAAACTTTTCTTTTCTTCATATTTTTTAAGTTTTTAGGAAAAAGACTTAAGGCGAGTTCTAAAAAAATTGTTCAACTCGTTCAACTTTTTTAAAAAAGTTTTGAGAAACTTTTTTGAAATGGAAAAACGATGAACGAGACATGACCGCATGATACATCTAATCTACTGCTATTTCGAAACGATAAGAAGGATAGCAATGTCAAGCTTTGAAGATTATTGGTGGGTGCCCAATGATTAGAGTACAGCATCTCAAAAAGATTGTCAGTAGTCAGTAGTTTAGGAGAAAGGCAGATTGCTTAATTCGATTTTTGGATTATACTTATCTGGATCTTATTCTATTAAAAAGCTTCATTATAGAAAGTTATTTTTAAAATTGAAAATAAATTAAATTTATTTGCTAATAACTAAGATGGTGTATTATTTGCGATAAAATACAAATAGAATCATTTTAATGATAATTAATTAGCCTACAAAATAAAAAACAATTAAAATCCGTGTAATATTAGCAATGACGGCATATTTAACTTTCTATGTTCTTAGAAGTATTTTTTTACAGATTCCCATCTTTTTTATTAGGCTCTTTTGTAATAATTCGAAAGTTATATATCCTCTGGAACATTTCAGGAGTTCCTTTGAAAATTAATAAAATTATCAAATATGCTAAACTATGGAGAAAAAAATTAATCAGACGGATAATGGCGAATATAAGCAACAAATGACTGTACCGGACCTAGCGGCCAAGGCGTTAAGGAAAGTCATGAGTGGTTCTGATTCAATTCTTACAATTTTCAAGAAATAAATCCAATGAACGTATTTTAACCTGAATTAAATATTTCTGGAGACACCTCATTCATTGCATACGAGTAATTAACTTATCGTATACCTAATCATCACATAGTAATTAAAAAAAAAGAATCTAAAGATTAAAAACAACTGAAAAAGACCTGTGCATTTAGAAATTTTTGGCCAACCACAATCTCTCACATTATCATAGATATTACGCAATAATAATTAGACTATACCGGATTTATTATTTTTTTTATATTCTTCCAAGATTCATGAGGCAGACAGTTGGCTGAGCTCACGGGTCACACTGGTACAGCGACACCGGGCCGAGAAAGTTATAAATATTTTATAAGCTGGGAAATCGTTTGCTCATCTATAATAAAATTGGAACGAATCAGAGGAAACATGAATAATTTAGGAGGCGGTGATATTTCCTCCTAGCAGTTATGGAACTTTCCACGATTTGGCAAGCAGTGGTCTTCTCTAAGTACATATCTACTGTCTTGTCCTGATGGAGGAACATTATTTAAAAATCATTTCAACACTGTTTTCAAATTTTGATAAATATTTAAATTCGAATTAGAGCTCAAGGAATATATATGTCGACGGCAATAAGTATTTAACAAATAAATTCGAAGAACGTTTTTAAAAAACAATCAACTTTTTTTATGTATATGACTCCCTCCTGGGGTCATTTCTGACATTGAAGGGAGAGGGAAGGGGTTATTTACAGGCCATTATCCTATTCTAGTCATGGTGAGGGATAATTTGTTTTAATTTCGTGGGACTACCACAAAAATAAAAGTCTACCCCCAGGCCGGATTCGAACCAGTTCCGATTTTTATTTTTCGCTCTCTGGTTATCAATAATCGACAGTTGACATTTAAAATTTCAAAAACTTAATTTCGTTCTTAAAGCTATAAACTCTTTCTTTTCTTATTAATTTTTGAATAAACATTTTTAATAATTAAGAAGCATGCGTCCAGATTAGGGTTTTTCTACAAAACTAAGTACGAACAGAAATTGAAAATCTCTTGGCATTGTTCTAGTAATTAGTAATAAAACCATATTTACGTAAAATATAAAAATTTATATGTACTATGGTACTATGTTAGTGGTAATGTGAAAAAAAACAACATAAATAATAGAACAGCATCTTTTTTTCATTTTTTCTTTAAAATAATTTTCATGAGCCATTTAAAATTGGTGCTTTAACTCGATAGGGAACAATTAATATATTTCATAAAATATCTTAGAAAATTTAAATATAATCAGGATATTCGTCATAAATTGATCGGATACGCTCCCTTTCCAAACACATTTTTATATCAACGCGCCAGGGAATAGAATGTGTTAAGCCAAATCAAGATAATTGTCCATGATATTCAATATTATATTAATTAGAATAATGAAAAAAATTTAGGCAGGCTGCTACATGTGGGAAACTGATTGGTAGGAAGAGTTTCTAAATGGATTCCTCCACACAGAAAAATGTTCCGAACAACTCTCAGGTTAGGTTTATAAATGGAGGGAAACACCGTTGTTTTCCTAGGTATATAAATTATTTTGATAGATGAAAATAATGTACAACTAAGACCCCCAATAATTAGGTTCGATTTGCCGCTATTTAATATAATCTAATTTTTATATTTGGTAAGGTCGATAAGCAAATACAAATAGTAAAATTAATTTTTAAGAAAAGTAATGAATTTCATAAAGAAAGATTAATTAATGTTTAAAAAGTTTAGGTGTATTTGAACAATTTACTAATTGGTACATCTATCGTATTATTTGAGACCACCTGAAAAAGAGGAGGCCATGGATACTTATGTATACATACACTTTATCATTAATATAACATCCTTTACAGTGAGTAGTGACTCACTAAAAGAAATGACCAGTAAAGTAGTTCTCTAAATCCCAAACTTCACTCTACAATTTTGGTAGCCTACCACTTTAAATTGAGAAGAACAGCTAGCTTGATGCCTAGTACCATCAAAGCAGACTTAGACAGGCCTGCCTAAGGAGCCGACACATCAAGACGACAGCCCAAGGCTAAGATAAGGAAATTACAGCTACCTCTAGCGCCATACTGTAACTGAGTTCCTTATCTGATCAAGAGTCAGCGGAGCAGATTACTGCCGAATTAGGGTCATACTGATCTCTATCCGCTATCTCTCAGTCTTCTTAAAGCCTATTCTGCAGTGAGATTAAGTGCTTGGAGTGGTCGATAGTCAGTCTCGTTAGTAGCTCACTTTTAACGAATCATTCGTTTTAAACTATAACTTGCATCCATCTCCAGTCTAATATATTATTCTAAAAGCAGAGGATGCTTTCCATTTCGAAGAAATAACTATCAATATAAGCTCAATAATTTTAGACAATGACAAAATATTTCAACGAGTATGTAAAAATTTTAAAATGAATCCTTATGTTTAAATCCATAATTATGCTAATGTAGAATACTGTCATAGGAAAGGCCTTACTGGAAAATTCTTATGTCGTTTAAAATTGTCTTTTCAACTCTTTGTAGGGTACTGGTAAGTACAGATTTCTCACAGTTCTAGTTTGTTTTTTTGTTTTTTTTAGTGGCGCCAAACTTCATAGGTCATCAACGCCATTTATTATTTTATTTATTTATTTTATTATTATTATTTTTTTCCCTTACGATCAAGTTATATTTTTGTCAGTAAATTTTGTGATTTAAAAAAGTGAAACACCAATTCTATTGCTTTATCATCGTCTCCAAGGGTTTTTGAGATATCTTGGCTTAGTCCTAAGCTATTGAGGTGTGGTGTAAAATATAGGCATCATTGGAAAATATGGCTTATTGTTAAATTGTTATTGCAATACAGGCAGTTCGGAGGCGCCTCTTTTGAAATAAGATAGGAGCTCACTCACCCTCGTGTGACCTATTCTCAGCCTAGTCTGTACAACTTCCTCTCTACGGCATTTACGGCTGGAGGTACCTCAAGGCTTGACATCCTTTTTAATAATTTTTAATTTACTTATTAAGTAAAAAGTGGGCTTTCGTTCCACAAAGATTGCCATTTATCTTTGACTCCCTTTACAAGAGGCCTGCATATCTCTGACGGAGTTAAAATTGCTTTACCCCGTCCCGGAAGCGCGAGTGCTTCTCTTGAACTCGCGTGATCGGCCAGTTCATTCCCAGCGATTCCTACATGGCTTGGAACTCATATAAATGTTACTGACATACCCATAAGTCCAAATCGGTATTATTAATGTCTTATAAAGTATTTGTTGTTAGGACTTAAGGGCATAGAACCTAACAGTCATCAACGCCCATGTTTCTCATTTTATTTTCCGGGATATGTGGATTTATTCCGTTGATACTTCTTTATTATTATATTTTTATTTATTTATTTTTTCCTTTATTTATTATTATTATTATTTTTTGTTTCACATCAAAGTATCTAAACTATTTAAATTTGAGATGGTTTATGAGTTTAAAATTTGGTTTAAATCTTGTTCAACTAGTTGTTTCTCCTTAAAAAAATTGGTACCAATTTTATGGTTTTTGTGTCATCACAGAGTATTTTTTTTAATACTTATAAAAAAGTATTAAAAAAAATTATTTTGATACAAGAGCAAACTACTTTTAAAAAGTTCAAAAAACAAACATGTTTGTTTGTTCTGCTGAAGGAAAAACAGGTGTATATAAGAGAATTAGATAATGATAGTGCCTATATGTAACACCAAGTAATTGGTAAGATAATCTACCAGCACCCATCCGAGTTATTTAACCTTTTTTTTTTAATTTTTATATTCTACCTAAATGTTTCGGTACATTATTTTACTTATTATTATTTTTTGTATCCATGATTATTCTGTTTAGGGAGGAAATTTGATAGGTAACATAGAAGGTGAGATTCAGAAATTTTTTATCGCTGAGATATTGCCAAAATCATCTACAATTAGAAGCGAAATATTGTACAAGATTCCAAACTAGCTTTATAATGACACGGCATGTCTATTTTTATTCTTGAATTTTGGCTCTCAGTATGTTATGTTTAAGGCTACAAAAAAAATCAAATCTAGATTAATTTTTAAATATGTCTATTGGGTATTCAAATAACTTATTTTATAATGAAGAGTAGATAGTTGGTAACAAGATTAAAACCATATTGAATAAGAGAAATTACAGAATGATTAGAAAAGAAGAAAAAAAAATAAAAGTATAGATTCAAAATAGTTTATGAAAGACATATATTGTCAAATTATCATATGAAGAGAAAAGGTATATGAGAAAATTAATAATAAAATTAAGTAAGTGGTAAGAACAAATAATAAAAATACGTATGAAAATCTATACTATATACTACATAATATATTTGCTACATATTTACAGCCTTTATTTTACAATAATATAAATATTATTATTATTATTATTATAAGGAGCGCGGTGGCACTGAGTTAAGGCACGATGCTACTAACTCTCTGACTACTAACGCTCTGGAGCCCTCCTGGGGTCCACTCAGACTCATAAATTGGCTAAAATAAATTTATTTATAGTTGTTCGGACAATTAGTTTAATTTATGAAAAACCATTGGATGTACAGATGTTTGCCAGCTCTCAAATAAAGCTAGTTAAATTTACTACAAAATAGTTAATTATGTTTATCTTTGTAGGAGTAGTAGTTTTTATGATATTTGACAAAATAAACTTATAAAATGTTAATTTATAGTTGTTCGTATAAAATGTTGGATTTTTGAAAAAATATATCTCTAGATTTATAAGACGCACATATGTCTGCCAACACTCAAAATTTAATTAAGGAAATTTAACTCACTATAAAGTGGTTTATGACATTTATCTTCGTAGGGGAAGTAGTATTTATGATATTCACATATAAATATAAATTTTCCAAATGAACATTTGTCCGAACAACTATAAATCAATCTATTTTAGCAAATTTCATGTAAACTATTACTTCTACGAAGATAAACATCATAAACTATAGACTTTCTAGTGTTGTTGGTAGTTTTTGAGATATAGAATGTTTTTTGATGAAAAATCAATGTTTTTTTTATAGCTTTGAAACATCCGCCATTTTTTATTCCCCCTACCTATACTTGGCAGACGCATGAATTTTGAATAGTAATTATACATAGTTTTCATTAAAGTAATCAAAAATTGGGGTGAGATAACTGCCTTTTTTCTCCTCTTGGGCTCTTGTACTATATCCTTTACCTTTCATGGTGTACCTTCATGGGTTACCTTGTAGTGGTACATATTTTAATTTTTTTTATATTATATATTATAATACATAGACTATACATGTCTTTTAAAACTAATTTGTATCTATAATGTTAGTTTTTTCTTATTTTATAATCATTGTAATTCCTCATATTCAAAATGGTTGTTATCTCGGTTTTTCTTCTTAGCTCTAATGAAGCCTTGAAATTCTGGTCGAAACATTGGCACTAATAATTAAGTTTTTATTTATGTTTGTTCTTCAATGACCGTAGCCTTATTATCTTTTCATATAACTTATACTTTTACTATAACTATTATGGGCCTAGTCTAATGTATGTCAATGAAATACCCAGATGAACGATGATGACCGGTTATAGTACGCGGCTCTAATAGACCGCAAAATCGAGTAAAAACCAATTTCTTTCGGAGAGGGAAATGATAAATTTGAAAGTTTTTTTACTAGGTTTGTTTAGAACCGAGCAATTATTTGACCGAACAAGATAAGTAAAAAACATGACCCTAAGGTTTTTTTATTTTTTTTTTACTTCGTAGGTTACACTGAAGAAAATTATATAAGCACAAAAACAGGCAAATTAAACAAGATATGCTTAGAAGTTATTTGTCTGAACCGGGTCGAAGCGAGGTATAGGTTTAATTTCCTGATTCAATCCATCACTAAGAGAGCATTGAAGCGACCCTGCTCATTGAATGATGCTGAATAAAGAAGAGAAAACAATAGCTGGCTGTTATCCCACTTGGAAACTTATCACAGATAGCCCTCGTCAGCGCGAGCTCCCAATCCCTCTTGTCACATCCATGTCCTTCATTTTCAAAATATCACCAAAATCATTTCATTCACACCTAAACAAAACACCATTGTCCGTCCAATAATGGCAAGATAAACTGGAAATGTCAGAATGAAAAAAAATCATATCTATTGTTTACTTTTAAGTTATAATAATAAGTTTTCTAAATCATTTTTTTTTTAGTTCCACCCATTCCTACAGCCCACCAAGAAGGTTGAAACGGCAGTGACCAAGAGACTTATTGTAAAATAAAAATGGGCAATTGGAATTCTGGCAATGGTCAGATTCTCCACTCAAGTTGAGTTTTTTGCGGCTTTAGCGCACTTGCTCAGCCTCCACTGGCTCACTACCAGTGATGGGGCGAGAGGGATGCGCTGGGATCTTTTGAGCTCTGCTCTACCCCTCACACGTGGGGGATAGAGTGGGCTCAGGGATCCTCAGGTGGATTGTGTATGTTGTATACTAGAGACCATATTATTTTATCATTATATTATTTTATTTTTCATACACATAGTTTGATTATGTTAATACTTCTGTTTGTACATATTTTAAGAGAGTTTTTTTTTTCATTCATTTATTTATTTTATTTTATCTTAGTATGTATGAGATCATTTATCACTATTACCTATTGCCCACAACTGTGTGCCACAAATGTGGCAGATTGTAATATCTATCAGTAAATAAAAAGTATTTTAAAATTAAAAAACAAAAATTGATCTCAAGACTCAAACGGTATCCAGTGAATTAGATATAGAGATGTCCGTTATATGTCCGTCTTGTGGTAGGACAGTACCTCCCCATGTATTCAAATACCTCCCATGACCTTCCCGTCAAGTCTTTCCTG
The DNA here is from genome assembly GCF_000696795.3 of Halyomorpha halys. Lineage (NCBI taxonomy): Eukaryota > Metazoa > Arthropoda > Insecta > Hemiptera > Pentatomidae > Halyomorpha > Halyomorpha halys. The sequence continues at coordinate 508,052 of NW_027111172.1, read as the reverse complement.
ACTCCTTCTTCCTCACCTCAATCCGATAGCCGCTTGGACAAGCTGAGACCCCTCGCCCTAGGCAGATAAGGAGGCAATCAGGCTGAGACCGGAGGTCAATAGCTACTGATTAGCTTGGACCAGGTCCCTCGGATTAGGGCCCTATTCATAGTCCCTTCCAGCTCCAATTTTCACTTTCCTCGCCTTTAAAAATTATCTCTAAAATCGATCCTATCATTAGTCTTTATCAAATCGATTCGACCATCAGTCTTATTCGATTCGAAATTACAGAGGAGCTAGGCAATAACTAGTGATCTGGGCGGGGTTCCTTGGACTATGATTGATAGTAGTTAGCTGATAAAACTTAACGATGGAAGTAACTTCGGATGTTTAATCGAATTGGCTAAAAATAAATTGCATTTGCTTCAAGGTAGAAACCTATTGTTTTATAAGAATCTCTTTAAAAGTTTCCATGTTTCGGCTTATCTCATGGAATATTTATGTATTTATTTACTAAAATATAAATATAAACAGATATTGCCAAATATAATAAACGTGCAGAACAGATGACTACATCGATTTTAAAATAACGCTCTAAAACAATAAAAATAAAACAAAATATGACATTGTTACATGAAGGGCCAGAGGCTTACCATGCAACATGATATTCATCTCCCTTAAATAATTTATAAACAAACTGGAATGCTGTTAGAGTTTCAGGAGGAAAAAAATCCAGAATAATTCATCATTCGATAAATGATCACCTGCCCAATCAAAGGTTAAAAACAGAAATATGAACTGACATTGGAAATCAGGATATAGAAATCATGTTAAAGAAAAATTATTTCAAACTCCTGCATTTACTGGTTATATTGATTAGTGAATTTTAAACAATCAATAATTTAATATGTATTGTAAACAGTTCAAGTCATTGGATGAAGACCGTTCTAATCTATTACCAGCTTGACTTAGAAATAATATTGTTTTGTTTTATCTTACAAGTAGAAACTGAAATAAAAGCTGAACTAGAAGTTCATTTAAGGAATATCCATATTTATTCAAGGAAGGTAGTTGAAGCTTTTGAGTTCCCTTGTTTAAGATTAGGCTCTTGCCTTCCAAGCTCAACAATTAGCTGCAATTTCAGAAATTAAGATTTGCATAAATGGAATCGTATTGAACGTTCCTTGCTCTTCTGTTCAAATATTTTAATCCAAATTCAACATAAAATTTCTGTTTAAAAAACGATAATTTGCAGAATATAATAATGTTAACAACAGATAGACAAATCTATTACGGATTTGGTCAATAGTTCGATGTGCCGAATAATGAACAAAAGCATTTGACAAATGACAATAATTTAATCAAGTACCTTATATATTAAAATTTATTTGACAGAATATTTCAAGCACGTCCAACCACAAAATATTAAATAAAATAAATTTTAACGTCTTGAAATAACGGTAAATTTTTTTTTTTACAAGTTGCTTACAAACTTATGAATTATTTGGTTTGTGCAATGCTAAAAATGTCAATAACTGTAAGTGAATCTGTATAATAATAATTTAGTATATAATAGAACTTTTTTAAATTTAATTATATGATCAAAAAAGATAGTGGATAATCAATAACAAATGATTTTATGTTCATTTGAATAACGGATGATCCGTTCGCAAATGAAACTAATTGTCATTATCAATGAATTTAATTTTCAATCCATTATCTAACTAAAATAAATCTTATAGAAAAGCCCAACTCTGCATTAAAATCCATTATGAAAAACTTTGTGATAAAAGGTTTGAATGAATCTTGGATTATCCTTTATCAAACCTAATGTCTGTGAAACCTGAACATTAACTGATATTAAACACAATGCCTGTTTTAACTTAAAGATAAAAGTGGTTTGATGGCATTATTCAGGATATAATAAATAGGTCATTAATCACATAAAGTACACATATTTGTTACGAAACATTAATCTTATAAATAAATGTATGTCCTTTAAAACGCATTATTGGACTTTTTTATTTCTCTATTTGGAGTAATAAAAGGGTTTAAAGCAAAATCAATTTTCCATTTTCATTGTTTAACAAAATGACGGATGATAAAAAACCTATTCACTCCTAGTTACTTTGAAAAACGTTTTTGAAAATCGTGTACTTCATACCGAAACTTCAACAGACCTGACCTGTTTTATTGTGAAAAAGTTTCTCAATATCGAGTTTCCTGAAGGCCATAGAGTTCAGCCTATTGACTCACCTCCTTCATATGGATTCCAGGTCCGCTATTTTCCCTTTTGTATTCAACTAGGGACTAATATTGAAAGTTGAAGAAGAAAAAGAACGAAAGGAAGGTTTTCATGGCGAATGGGGTCAAAGAGTCGATCTTTAGGTGCACTTAGACCGCCATGGCACCCCCGGCTGGTATATGATATGGTAAACTATACGGAATCATTCTTCAAGATAGTGGCAATATCGATTGTTTGGGTATATAGTCTGAGCTTGGAGCCAACCTCTTATAGTGTCTAATCTAATACTCAATATAAAATAAAAGTTATTCGAAACTCGAGTGCTAAAAATTGTTTAGTCTCCGATCAATATATCGATTGGGCCGCCCATAGCTCAGTGGTTAAGACACAAGCCTACCAATTTTTGATGTCTATTAGCGGTGCCGGTTCGAATCCCGGCTTGGGGTGTCGACTTTTTTCTTTGAGTGGTGGTTCCAAAAAATTAAAAACTTTGACCCCCAACCAAGGTTCGACAATATAGGACTCCAATGTCCCAAATGGCCCACTGGCCATAATACTTTAATTATCTTAATTATAAAAATTTGCATTCATTAGACAAATCTTTGCCTAAAAAGTAGTCACTACTTCTTCTCAGATATGTTTTAACGTTTTATGGCATTATTTTTTTTTTTTAGTCAAACTGTATAAAAACATATTGGCATGGATATAAATGAAGTAGAGCATACAATTTACTAAGGGGAGCTCAATGCTGCAAAATTTCCTTGTTTAGGAAAGATCTTCTCTTCCATATATGATTCATGAGTGACTTACTTAATTATATTCTGTCATTGCCAGCATCATTTGTACAATCATTTCACTCTTGCCTCATTAACCCCCAAAAGGTACACCATCAGATGCAGCATTTATTGCACTATGCAGATAAAGGTAATCTATAATTGGACGCAAGAATAATATAAATTATACACATTGGTCACAAACCCTTTCCAAATACCATCTAGTACTTGTCATAATAGTTAGTTTTTGATGAATCTGAGCTAATATTTAGATTAAGTACACTCCTAAATTTTATGAATAAAATGACAAATAAATTGTGCGCAGTGCCGTAGCCTAAAAAATCACACAAATTTCTCCATAATGCAAAATGTTAAAAAGAAATCGAAAATTTCTTTCAGTAGAATTACGTTTTTTGGAAGGAACCAAAACTATTTTTTTTTAACTTATTTTTTAGTATAGACTGTTAACCTGAAAAAAAAAATTTATTGAGTACACTTGTTGAAACTTTTTTTTTTTTAAAACGTGTTTAATATTTGGAAACGGTTTATTTAGAAGTTGCTGCTAAAAATGCTAATCGTAATAAAATCCTATTAATTCTTAAAGCCAATGTTTGTCATTGTAATTATCAGAGGCTAATATTATTTGTTATAGATAAAGGAACGTCACTTCTTCACAATAAATGACAACTGGCCCTTTCTACTTAAAAGCATTAAGAGAACTCCAATAGATTTAAAATATCGTGCCTCTTTTCTCATTAAAAATAAAATAACTTTTAGGCAACATAATAATTAATTAACTCAATTAAATTTTTACAAAAATTTTCAAGTACTTAAAACTTTAATTTTGTTTATATCGGCAAGCGAGCAGAGCATATTAAAATTAATATTGTCGTTATCGTGAACTAACATTGCACTTCACCACATCTCCCTTCAGCCTTCACTAAGACAGTGAAAGAACAGTTGGGGTGATGCCGGAGCAGTATGGAGGCCTAGGAGACGACAGGGCAAATCCCCGCGATAGATCTGTCAGTGTGAACATCAGTCAAGGCTCCCTATGAGCCTTCTTTCTTCTCCCAACCATTTTCATTCTTTTTTCAACCAACTCATTTCCTCATCTTTTTCATAGAGATCTCGCTCAGAGCATATAACTCCCCCTGTTCCCTGGGGCCAGAAGAAAAGTCTACACAGCTTTTCCAAAAGATCTATAGCACCGTCTTGCAAAATTATTACATCATCACTCATGAAGATATTCTTTTGATAGGAGTTGGTGTCTCGTATACAATATTTAATATTAAAGCGAAAATTTAGGCAATGATGCTCGTATAGGTAATTTATTGTTTATTATTATTTTTTTGTGGAATAACTAAAAAAAAAAAATCTGAGACAACACTATGCAGAAATTTGAAGTAAAATTAATTTATGTAGAATATGGGATAAAATTACTGTTCATAATTAAATTAACCTCGATATAAATTTTAATAATAATAAAAGAAATAGAAAATTTAACCATAATATGATTGAAATAAATAAATTAAAAGCCTGATCTGAGTATATCTGAGGTTACAAATATTACAAATAACAAATTATAATAGAGAAGGTTGCCTTGATTAAAAGATTTTTATTATTAATTTAATGCGAAGGATTGAAAAAAAGGTTGCTTATTAACAAAATTATATGATTCCCTAATGTTTTAATATCACAGGGTAATTGAGGACTGAAATTAATGACCTGGGCAGAATAGCCTGCATAACGTTTTTTTAAAATTTATGTGGTTCTAAAATTGTATTAAGATATGATAATTCATTAATAATATTGTTACTTGTTTAAAATGTTAAAAATCGTATGTAATTTAACTATAATTCTCAAACCTTTTTGAGATAGATTGTTCTTGAGGTTGGGCGAATTGGCCGAAACGTCGGAGTTATAAAGAAATATAGATTGTGTTGAGACTAAAATTGGATATAATTTATTTATTCCGGAGGAGTGTTTCCATAATTTATAAATGATTCTATCAAATTATAAAATTCTAAGTTATCTTCTTTTTAAAATATTTAATATATTAATTTTTTTTTTTTTATGATGGACTATAATAACTGCTTGTTTGCTCTAATCCCACTCACCGGTATTCTGTTTAAGAGTAATAATCCATTATAGGAATATGTACATTACTGCATTTGGATAACCCGGTTGATCAGTGATGTGTAAGGAAGGCTGAAAGCAAATATAGGAGTACTCTATAAGTAGTTACGTTCCAATGTCGATTCAATATTTGGTATCGATAGCATAATATCAGCATATGAACATCGATTATCAGACCAGACCCATATGAAATACTGAATACTTTGTTTAATATTATGGTTTCCTAAAAGACATACTCATGTCCTCTTTAATATTTCTACGTGAATTATATCAGTAAACATGTGTCAATTCTTCATCACTCAGTACCATTCACTGATTATTAAATGAACAATGATGACTAGATAGTTGGCCGTAGATTATATATATCCGGAGATGATTGATGATTAAAACTTATTTATTATCAGCAACACCAGAATTTCAGGCCTTTATCAGAGTTAAGATAACAGCCACAATGATTTTGTGTCATCAAAGAAAAAAAAAAGTGTAACAAAAGAAATTAACAGATAATGTAAGTACATAAGCAGTATTGAAGAAAATGCCTGGCCTAAGAATATTGAAGTTGTATGTAATAAAATACAAGGAAAAATTAAGAATGAAAAAAGGAAATAATATAGATCTGAGAATCACCTAAATAATTTCAAATACAAAATGGAAATCATTTAAAATTTGAAGTAATATAAAAATAAAAGAAAAAGGTATATGTGATTAATTAGATCTGTTAGTAGAATAAAAAAAATAAAGAAGTAAATATAAATTTATATAATTTAAGAGCAGTAAGTAAATAAAAAAACCACTGCATCGTATTACTTATTACATAATTTTTCAATATTCTTATACTACTCACACCATGCATTTCTTCAATACTACTATTTAATAAATAATTAGCGTGTTTATTAAGTAGACAGCATGTCGCTACACTACTTATGTACCTACGTTATCTTTCCTTTTCTTTTGATGCCCCGTGATACGTATATTAATTATTCTGAAAACAATAAAAACTATAATTGAATTATACTAATTATTTACAGCAGGTATTCAACCTTTAGCTTCTATATATGCGACTTTGGCATAAAAAGTACAAGAGAAGTGAACAGGTTTGTCGATCGAAATACCGCAAAGGACTTTTGCCGACTCATAGAAAATTAAATCCGGCTCGGGGTGTCTAGATATATCACTTGCAATATACAGAATCCCCTGTACCGTGTGACATTTCATTTTCAGTTGGGAGTGGGAAAAAGAAAATGGAATAAATTCTGGAAACATGGATAAAAAAATGGATTTTTTTTAATTAGGTTTTTGAAAACCCTTTAATTTGATTTGAGATTTTTTTTAAAAATAATTTTAATTATCTGACAACAATGAAATTAAATAATGATAGGGGCGGGCTTAATATAATAAAACATGAGTGAAGAAAGAGTAAGCTCCTGTTAAAATTCGTTGTAAAAAAAGTTGTATATTAGGGTCTTTATAGAGGCTACTTTTTAGAGTAGCTGTGGTCATCTCTAAAGAGCGGTTATTAAATACGAAGCTAAAAGAGAGGAAAAAACTACGCCTTATGAAAACTAAAATATTTATCGACCCCTTCCCTGTCTTTGATAAAATGAATCTCATAACAATGAACATATTGTTAAAATGAATTAATTTATTTTTGGACAAACAGCAGAATGAATAATATATTTAAAAGTTTAATTCATTTTTCTCTCATTTTTTTTTCTTTTCTCTTTTATTCTAACTTGTAAATTCCAAATCAGCGAATATATTGAAAGTAGGATCGTTAAAATATTGGAATATACTTTAATTATCAAAAAATACAAAAATAAAATTCAATGAAATTTGATATAATTTTCGTTTAGTTTTAAATTCTTTGCTTTGACAAAATAAATTTCATAACAATGAGTATATTTTTAAAATGGTATACATCTTTTTTTTTTTTTTTTTGGACTGACTGCTCTAAAAGAACAAAGCGTACAAAACATTTCGCTCTCATTTTTTTTTCATCGTTACTTGTAAATTCGAGTAAAATATTTTTCATATAGAACAAAAACAAAGCATTTTCAATTCAACTGAATGAGCTTACGAAGTATATAAACAATTGAACTCAAAGGATGCATTGAGTTATTTTTTCATTAATTTTTACCCTTTATTTTTTTAAGGTATTTGTTTTATTCACATTACATTATTTTAATTTTTTTTTTAAAAGTTACTGCTTCTTTTTTTTATATTGTTTGAAAATATAAAAGAATCCCTAGAATCAAACTGTATAAATGTCAATATTTTATACCTCTTTTTTTTTTTTTTTCAATTTCAACAAGAAAAAGATCAAACAGAGGAGTGATAAAAAAACTAAATTTCCTCTTGATCTATTTCTATTATTCTAGTGAAAACGGAAACTCGTGCCAGGGGGAAAAATCAAATGAATTTCTTTTGTTCTTTATATCCCTAGTTTATTTTTCATTTGAATAACTGACTTAAATCGATTTCGAAAAACTTTCGAACAAAACGAATTTCAGTTTATACAAGAAGAATAAAAAAAAAAAATTAAGAATATTTATTAATTGCTTATTGCGTATCAATGGGTCCCGACATTCAACAGTTAATGTAAAAACTAAACAGAGTGGTGATTGGAGGAAGTCAGTAGAGCATAAGAAGCGGTAACTGATTGGTCCTAATGCTCTTATCTAGTTTCTGCTTCCATCACCGTGGGCCAATCATCTTTTGCCTCACCTGGCAACCAGCCAATCCCCTTCATCGGGGAGTCTTCGCCCCCTGATAGCGATGGATGGTGGGTGGGGGTGTCGTCAGCTTTCGGAATCAGGCCTAGATATCCAGGCATCGTCTAGAAAACAATAGTCTTTATAGATACAGTTCCTGCTCTTGGAAAAGATACAGGTATATTGAAATTTACAATAATTAAATTTTAAATAAGAAAATTTGACACAAAATCAAACACCCTACTCTCAGGCTATACAAGCACAAATTTCTTCCGAAGATAATAAATGATTCTTTTCGTGAAATAGATAAAATTATCCCTAAAACCCTTACTAGTTGAAGATTATAACCGAAACAGGCCCTTGATAATATTCAATCACAGGAAAAAAAACTAACGTTTCTGATTTTATGCTTCCCAACAGATAATCTTCTGGGATGAGTCTGAAAATAAGATGATCCGGGAGAAACTTAAGCAGTCCTTGGAATGCTACTAATACAATCATAGAGGTATAAAATGAAAATTTGTTTTAAAAATTCAGATGTTCATACCTTTAAATTTCAATACATATAAAAAAAAAGTAGAGTGACTTGGTAGTTTAGGCACTGGAACTCCCAGTCCCGGATTCGAGTCTAGCTGTGACGATTGATATATTGATTTCGTCATAACAGACGTAGGTCGATCCAGGAGTCACCTGATCGGGAGACCCTCCTAGGAAGTAGCCAATCTCTATTAAGCGGGTATTTGACACCTCATTAGATAAGTGGACAATGTGGCTGTTAAGCGAAGACCTGGCCAGATCACCTCCATACACAACCATAGGTCAACAAACAGTACCCATGAATCCACCAAGTGCTGAACCTTTTCATAGGTTAAAATAGTACACAAAAAATTTCTTTATTTAGGTTTAAATATATCAATTTCAAACATTAGAAATTATTTTTATCTTCAAAAAACAGAATACCAAAGGATGGAGACTATGCATGAGTTTGAGTACACAAAAAGGCCATTGTAGTCTCAGATAGATTAATTTATTGATCTTGTCAAATGTTCGACTATTCAGGCATCATCAGGGTGGGAATTATTGTACAACTGAAAAAATATACATTAGATGGTAAAATGACTTATCATTCAGACACAATACATAACAATTTAAACAAAATAAAATAAAACTTTAAATAATTTGTGCTCAACTCTTAGAGCCTTCTCCAGGAGAAGAGGGGTTAACAACATTAAAATATATAAACTATTCTAAAATTATAATGAAGGTTAAAAATACCCTCAAAGTTTTTTTTTTTAAATAATTAATTTATTGTTATTTACAACTGTATACAAATATATAAAACAAGTAAATTTGCTGTAGGTGACATAGTGACATGATACCAACATGTGGAGAATCTACCCACTGATAGAACTCCAAAAACATTTCTAGAGGAGAAGATCTCGAGGCCATCTTCTTTTCAGACACCTAGGAGGTTTATTAGGTAATAAAGGAGAAGCCAGGTTAGAAACAAGTGGATTAGGGTGGTTGAGAAGTTTATCATGGAAGGAATGGTATATGGTTCTGGCCAATAGGCAACATATGGAACATTGAGGTCCTGATGGATGACTTGATTAGTGACAAAGTAAGAAGCATTAAGAATTTTACGAAGGATTTGGACGTTAAGGATGAGATTCGGGAGGAATTTGATGGTTTAGTGAAGCCCCAAAGCTCAACTCCGTATGTCCAGATAGGCCTTATAATAGTCATGTAGATCAGTCTTTTGTAATGGATCGGCAATTTAGACCGATTGTTTAGTAAATAATGTAATAATCGGAATCGACGAGCAGTTTCTTGTCTTTTTAGTCTTGTATGAGGATTCCATGTCAGTCATTGGTCCAGATGTAGTCTTAAGTAACTGATCTGTTCGACAGAAATAAGAGGGGTATTATTAAAGGATACTGTAGGGCAAGAAGTCATGGGTTTACGACGAAGGGTAGATGTGGTTTGGTAGGATTTATTGGAATTAATTTTAATCCCCCAGTTTTGGCACCATTCTTCAAGGGTGGTGATGTGGGATTGGAGGGTTTGGAACACAATGTAAGGATCATTGTTCACTGACAATAGACATGTGTCATCAGCATACATGGTGAGGAAAGTGTTAGGATGTGTTGGGATGTCAGCTGTGAAAACTGTATACAGGATACTACCCTGAGGTACACCTGCAGACTGACGGAATAAGGATGAATTAGAGCTGTTGTGATTTATTTGAAATAACCCTAAAACCTTAAAATTAAAAAATATATAAATAAATTACCATTAATAAATTAGGATTTCTCAAATGTTTCATTGATTTGATGAATACTATGTCGGTAAATAAGAAATAACAACCAGAAAACACATATTTACTTAATTAAAATACCTATTGTTTAGGAAAATAAATTATTGAGATCTTTTTGGAATCAAGTTTTAAAATTTACAACACTATTTAATTTTTTTGAAACAGCGCCCCCAGGTATTTCAATTTTTTTTTTCTAAATTTTCATTATGTAAAATATAAAATATACAAAATTGCATCCATTTTTTTTTACTTTTAATACGGTTAATAAACAGTGACCCGGGATTACATTGGAATGAAGGCTTTAGTATAAGAGTTGATTTTGAAATTGTAATTACGAGGCGGGTAGAAACAATGTTACATCAAGTATAAAGGAAATTTCTCTGAAAGGTCATTAACTAAGAACACTTTATACCTAACAGCATTTCTCTAGAACTTGTTTTGCCTACAAAGTCTAGTAACCTTCCATTAAAACCTATTCTACTTAGCACGATTGTTCGTTAAATATCGTTTTGGATTATATTATAATTTGAAGAAACACTTAGAACCTTTCTGAGAATGTTAGGTTCTCGGCCATATAAATACTACACTAAAAATAAATTATTTGAAGCTGTACAGTAAGGCTTAATGTACAGAAAATATAATTTCAACGCTTCCTTTTTTCTCCATTATATTTTATTTTATATTTTTAATATATATATTTTTAATTTTAATTGGCATTTTCATAAAAACACATCTATAGAACATATTATACTAAAATTGATGATCAATCGATGAAACATTTTGCTGAATGTCAGGCATCGTTTATTTCTATTTTTGGTTCAGACTATGCTTTACGAGGCAAGTGCATTACCAGGTAAAGTAATTAATTTCGAATTTTCTGTTTCGACAACACACGGCAGAAAAACGAATAGAACCAGGGCTGCTGGTAATTAGGAACGTAATTAAATTCTACCTCCTCTCGTTTTATCTCTCAATGAAATCCTTTACAATTTGACAATGCTATCCATGATTAATGAAATAGTGCGTGACGGTGCAAACGTATAATCGATAATTTTTTTTTTTAAGTGAAATATTTTAATTTCACTATGGTATACGGTATATTATATTATTGTACATAACATTATTTCGTTTTCCGATGAGATTAATTGCATTTGACTGGTTTGATAAAAGGTTTTTAATAGAGGAACCCCAATCAGAGTAGTTCCACTACTGACGCCCATAATTGCAATATATGATGTATTTTTGGAGAATTTGAAAAAAACCGAATTTCCTTTTTATTATTCATGGCTATATGTCCCTCAGCTACAATGAGAAAATGTACCTCCTTGTTTTAGATAAGAAATTCAAATTTTTAATGTTAAAGTAATTAAGTGTTCATGGTTGACCGTAGTTATAACATGAGGGGTCCGTGGTTAGGTGAGATTTTATTTGTGTCTACATTTTGGTCTAAATTTTAGGCATTCAACAGGATTAAAAAACATAAAGAGATAACAACCATTAATAAAAGGAAAAACAGGAAAAGTATAACCACAAGATTAATAAATTACAAACAATACCATAAGAAGGTAGTTTAGAATACAGGCATAGTAAGAATTTATCCAAAATTAGAGGAGTGAAATGTTATTAATGAAGAAAAAAATGAATAAACAATGAAAAATAATAAACATGAAAAAGCAAATAGTATTTTATGTAAATAATGAAGAAAGTAAAATTAACATGTGTGGAAGAAAATGGTGTAAATGATAGAGTGAGAAGAATTAATATATACAGGCAAAATTAACAAAATAAAATAAATTTTCATTTTACCATTTATTTATAGATTTGTAATTTTTATTTGATTTTGTTAATTTCACCAACATATTTTAATTTTTCGCGTTGTTTTATTGAAATTGTTTCTTTAAACACATTTTTAACTCTGTTAATCTCATTTCTTTTATTATTTACATGAAGCACTATTTTATTTTTAATGTATATTATTACTATTTCTTTATCAATTATTTTTATTGGTACAAGTGTTAATAATTATATTTTGGGTAAATTCTTAAAGCTGTAAAATCTTATAATGCCTTTATTATAATTAACCTTCTTATAATAGTATTTGAAATCTTTTTAATTTTCTTGAAATACGTTGTTTCTGTGTTTAATATTTTTTTTTTTTATTTATCATTGTTAGCTCACTTTCTAGCCTATTTTTAAGCACTTATAATGGACTAAAATTTAGGCCAAAACGGTTGTACAAGTACATGTGTAAAATAACTTACACTTATTTTCATTAATTCTCTCATCCCCCCCCCCCTCCTCTTTAACGATCTCCTCACAAAGTCAAATTTATTTGCTAAACCTGTCCTTTCTTAAAGCCTGATGTAATATTATCGTTATATATAATCATTAATTATTTAATAAATGAAATTTCATTTCATAAGATATTTATTTTTCAAATGTGACTTTATCAAGCACTATTTATATTTTTTCTTGTTTGTTATAAAAATAATCATTCATTCGAATTCAGACCATGTTAACCATTTCTAAATAATACTAGCCACATGAAAATTAAACAACGATTGTTAAACTTGTCGAGTCTCATATTCTCTTCAATGGAACACAACACTTACCTTTAAATGAGTTTCCCATTCTATACCGAAGACGAATTCTCCTATACTAGTGGGATATAGTTTCATCCTCTATCTCTCAATTCCCCCCTGGGTCGAATCACTCTTCATTTCCCACCCTCTCCCATGGGGTCTGGGTCTGGTTTGCGAGGGAGTCCTGTCGCTGTTCGCAATACTAAACAGAAAAATCGGAAACATCCTAATCAATTATGTAAATTAACTCTTATTAATTAACAGCGATTTATGAATGAATTAACCAATCAGGATTCAGATATGGCAGTGCGACAATGCTTTCAATATAATTATAGTTTTAACTTCACAAGATCTATTTTAGGACCACGTCTGCAGTGGGGTACCGATTCAACGGGAACAAATATCTTTTCAGGAATTATAATTGAATAAACGACTTAATAATAAGACTAATAAAATTAAAATGTTATATTAATTCTAGATTTTCTATAAATAATCCTTCTTAAAAGGTTCTAACTGAAAGTACATACGACTTCGGGATATGAAAAAAAAATCGTCTTACAAATCAAATTAATATTTCCAGTTTTGGCGAATAAGAACCTTCGCTAATGATTAATAATTGATTCGTTGCTAGTAATTATCATATTAAATCTGAAGTGAGTTTTTATTTTGTTTGTTAAAACCAATTTATAGGAATCCTTTCATTTATTAAATTTTGTAATTTAATTTATAATTTTTTTGTGTGAGTAATTGCAAAATTAATTACAAACAATTATTAAAATATTTTTATATGAATAAAACATTAATTTTAAATAAAATTAAAAGTTAATCAAAAGAAACATTTTTTTTTTCTAAATTATTCAATAATTAATCTTTTCCCTTAGCCTGTAAGACGTATTTACAACTGTCCAATGGATCGTATTAAAAATAAAATAAATAACATGACATACATTATAGCAAGTGCTTAGTACACAGCAACACCTATTCAAGGCGTGAAATCAAATTTAATTACTAGAAGGGGATGCCCCTCACCCAACTCCTTTTCAGTATTCTGCTGGCGTTGCGTGAATGTTTTAACCATCTCATTGTGTTAGGGTGTCCTTGTAATTTGTCTTATAATCGTTCGTAGTATTTTTTCGTAAACAGTTGGCATTTGAAGGTCAGTAAAGTTATGCTGTTGACGTACCAAGAACCATTTTTTATTGTCCTCAAAGTTTGTGTCTGAAAGATTTCAACTTAATGTGAGCCATTCAAACTGTCCCAACTTTCCGTGATGTGTTGGCGCAAATAGGCTTCAGTTATATGTTCCCAATAACTGTCTTAGTTGGGTATTTGAATGTTTCGAAATGAGTCGATCAGATGATTAATCTAAATGTTATTTTCTCACCATTTACTTCATTCCTTGAATTTATATGGTTATATTTTTTTGAACGATTTTAAGTGTGCTTATATGTAGTTTTATTTCTTAAATTGTATTTGGAACTTATAATTTGTTTGTAAAAAAAAAAAAAATGTTTTGTAAATTAACAGTACTTTTATGTTGTTTATGAAGAATGAAAATGAACAAAGTGGTACATAATTTAATTTAAAAAACCCATGTGAGATTAATGAAGATTTTATTTATTTATCAAAAGTGCTTTCGAAACGGTACGACCAATTCAAAGGCGAACAGTTCTCTTCTTGACTTTGATGAGATCGAATGCAGTTTAGACTATCATAGTGATGTTACAAGACACGCGATTCTCTTCTGGTCTATATCGGTCCTTATCGATCTTCTCATTTGTTGACTTTAGATTTAAACATATCCCTTGTATCTTTATATCTGACCAATTAATGTTTGCTTTATAATAATTATCATATTTAATTTTCTGAAATGATTACCATGGTTCTTCACATGGAATTAATCGATTAATCCTACATTATCAAAAATATGTATTTTTTATATTAAATGAAAAACTTAAATTTTCAGTCGGGCCAAGGTGTATGTGAACTTTTATAGTTACTATTGAGGATTGCTAACATAATTTCTTTTAAAAAAAATCTATTTCCACATTTTCTGAGATAAACATCCAGAAGTTAAAATGTGATTTACAAAAAATAAATAAAATGGTTCATATTTATATAAACTTTTATATATTTCAAGTCATATTTAGCAAAACCTTAGCTCGCTATTGGTCTGTCTGTATGGCTCCTTACGATTGATTTAGTTAAGCTAAACTATTTTTCTTATACTTCATTTTATCTAAGTAATGATTGTATGATTGGAACTTAATTACTTTTAATATTACTTGGGTGATCGCTTTCTAATCAACAAAAAACGTGACCATCTTAAAAAAACCAAACATGAATTTTCTCTTTTTCTGTAGAGATTCAAATCCTATACGAACATGTAGTTATGATGATTAGTCCTAATTTAAACAATGAAATTAGTAATGTATACCTGGAATACGTAATAATTTTTCTTATATATTTTTTTAAAATTCATACTATACTTACGTTATTCAATATATATTTAATAATTTTTTTTAAATAATTTATTTATTGTTATTTACAACTGTATACACATATATACAACTAGTAAATTTGCAGTAGGTGAACTCCAATAACATTTCTAGAGGAGAAGATCTCGAGGCCATCTTCTTTTCAGACGCCTAGGAGGATTATTAGGTAATGAAGGAG
>NW_027111172.1:491400-492306 GCF_000696795.3 Halyomorpha halys | reverse complement strand
TTGGTCCAGATGTAGTCTTAAGTAACTGATCTGTTCTACAGGAATAAGTTTAATAAAATTAAAGACGATTTACCCATCAAAACCAAATTTAAACTAAAACTAAATTAAATTAAAATAATTGATTAAAGACACGATATTTTAACATTGTACATTAGTCTGGTATGCTTATTATTATAACCAGTAGGATTATTGTCCACTTTACGACCCAACGATCGCAATAGAACAGCTAAATTTTCCACAGAGTTCATTCATCACTCAAGCTTTATTTAGGATCTGATACTAATTAAATGGAACGTTTTATCACAATTTATCATATTTGATCAGCGATGATTTGCACAGTAAATATAACCGAAAATCATTCCCGTGGGAGGACAAACGAACGCCAGAGCCAGCGAGCACTGGACACTATTAATCACCAAGGCAGAGAACTGAGCATGTTCAGGCTTCAAGATGAAATTCCTCGAGTTGGGTCCGTACCGTTGTGTATTCCACGCGGGTAGAATTTAATGCCTCAAAGGGATGGGAGGCGAATTATCAGTTATCGACCCTCGTCAGAAAATCGAGGTAAAATAAATCACGCTTTTCCGGGCCACTGTTTTACTGCGGGCGCTGAAAAAGCTGATATCGGATTTTCCTTGAGCGTTACGTAATAAGCTCTTGCCTGTTTACAGTTTTTATTTTCCCAAGAAGAGAGCTTTTAAAATCTATTAGGTTATATATTTTCTTCGGTATTTTTGTAATTGAAAATAAACATTAATATAAAATACTTTTTGGAAGATCGTTGATTGACCATGTGATATATATATATATATATAGGGTGTTTTTTTTAAGCCCGATAGAACTTGAAATTGAAACGAAGCGCATTCTGGACGTCCAATTTTGGGCCACTTTTTCGAGCACTGCTGG
>NW_027111172.1:483181-490976 GCF_000696795.3 Halyomorpha halys | reverse complement strand
ATCGTTGATTGACTTTGTATAAAAGAAAGATTGTCCGGGTGCGGTCAAAGAATAAGCTTAAGTAGTAATTAAACTAGTTAAGGAGAGTTGTGAACATTGGGGCCAATGTTTCCCCACACTTCACAAAGCTTCGTCAGGGCTAAAGAAGATACAAACAACTAACATTAAGTAACAAAGTAAGAAAATATATATCATGAAATAAAAGTAAACTAACTAAATATCCACACCTTCCATATCTAAATAGCCCTTCTTTTTTTGTGTGGAAAATTTAGCTTTTATATTGTGATCGTTGGGGCTTAACGTCTACAATCTACTGGTAATAATAATAAGCATACCAGATTAATGTATAATATTAAAATGTCTTTAATTAATTATTTTAATTTAATCTAATTTTAATTTTAATTTTATTTTGATGGACAAATGGTGTTTAATTTTATTAAATATTTATTGAATAACATAAAAAAGTATCTTATAAATTAAAAAAATAAAAGAAATATGATTACGTATACCAGGTATACATTTCTAATTTCATTGTTTAAATTAGGACTAATTGTATATTTCTATAGGATTTGAATCTCAACAGAAAAAGAGAAATTTGATGTTTGGGTTTTTTAAGGTGTGCATGTTTTTTGTTGAATAGAAAGCGATCACTCAAGGAATATTAAAGATAATTAAGTTCCAATCATACAATCATAACTTAGAAAAAATGAAATATATATAAAAAAAAAAAATAGTTTATCATAACTAAATCAATCGTAAGGAGTCATACAGGAAGACCAATAGCCAGCTAATATGGCTAAATATGACTTGAAATATATAAAAGTGTATATAAATATGAACGAAGTAAATCAAAGAACATAAAAATAATATGTGCAATGAATATTATAAATAAAGAATAATTAAAATAAGGAAATAATAATAAATAAACAATTAATAAAAAAAAAAAAATGTGTATTTTAGGTATGAAGCACTAAAAGAAAGAAAAAGGTTGATATAAGTCAAGACTAAAGGAAAATAATGAAACAAATAGAACACCTACTGAATGCAAATAACAAAAATGTTTAACATCGACCAACCTATTCGCTATAATTGTCTCTTTGAGATGTCGGATAAGAAAGCCTACCACGGAGGGCGAAAGTGGAGGGTTTCACGCCGTTTTCCAATTTCAGGCGCTTTTTAAATATTGCTCGATTATACTATCTTAATGCCTCCTCTTCCCTTTTTAAGAAATTATTACAAAAGTGATATAGGACCGTCGTTCCCTGTGGTTCTTAGTGGGGCGGGTTCGGCCGGGAAGGAATGCCTATAAGGCCCATCCCTAGGACAGGTGGTTGAGGCGCTGGTCTTAGCAACCTGAGAACTATATAGAAAAATAAGTCATAAAACGAATGCGAATTTAATTAAAATGAAATGAAATTAAAAATAAAAAGTTCAGAAAACAATTATATAAACTATCTTGCTAGAGGTGCACCGATTTCCGTTAAAAAACACTCTTCGAAATTTATACATATTTCATAACGAACTGGATATAGTCTTGGACCTAAAATTGTTCATTTTCAAATCCTATAACAATCAAAAAATATATATGTCACTATGATAAATTATAACCCTTTAGAAAGCCAAAAATAAAAAACAACAACATAAAATATGTATAATTCAAGAATACTTCTACCAGCAATTGGTTCCTTTGAGGTTAGACCCTAAAATTTTGAAAGGGTAAATAGCTCATTTTATTTGGGGTCAGAGGCCAATTTAAGAAATGATATATCCCAGGAGATGAGGAGGAGGAGGAGGATTGCGGGTGTAACTTAGGGCTTGGGAGGCTATTCACAAGCAGATTTCTTTCTGACAGGACCAAGATTACTCATCAGAAGACCCTGGTCCATACAGTTTTAATCTACGGGTCAGAAGCCCGATTATATACAAAAAATAATAAAATAAACTTCCCATTATGAAAAGAAGGATCTTAAGAAGAATTTTCTCTCTCTCCCAGCTGCCTATCTCAGCACCCTCCCTTCCTCCCTCCATCCCTTCCTTCCTGGACCAGATTTTTAATTCTCTGTAAGTTTAAAAAACATGAAGCACTGCAGATTGGTTTCCAAATCTTATAAATATATGCACCTAATCATGAAGTTTTATAAAATATCAGGATTATTCTAACAAAAGTTTAGGAACAACTTTCAAAGGCTAAAAATGCTATTAAATTTAAAATAAACCAAAAAAAAAGTTCCCAAGGAATTGGTTTTAGGCTTGCTATGTATTTAAATTGAATCATGAAAATTGTAATTGTCTTCGGGTAGTTTTATTAAATTAAGAAAGTCTAACCGGGCTTAAAACTTCTGACTTCATTCATATCTTTGAAGGGGACGGTTCTTAACCAAGTCTCCCGACTTATAATACTCTGTTTATAAATCTTAACGTTCATAAATTTTAGAATGGAAAGAAATGTAGTAATTTAAATTTAAACAATAGTATAGCCATAAATTCGGTTATTTAGTTATAAAACAGTAAAATGACGTATAAGCAATGGCTTAACAATTCTTTTAATAACCGTAGTGAAATTAAAGAAAACTAAAGTTAAAAAAGAATATCTCCCACATTTGAAACAACCTGTCATTTGTAAAAACTTATAAAAAACAAAACAAAAAAGAAAACACTATAATAATACATAAATTGGTGTTATGACGTGCAGAAAATGTTTTACTCAAAATGGTTTTAAGAGGTGATATATTTATTTTAAGATAAAACAGAGTTAATACAATACAGCATTTCAAGTGACATCTAGATTGATGATTGCTGCTTAACACATACTTCTTCTCCTCATCCCTCCTACAAATTCTTTTTCTGCATTCTTGATCACTAATCAAATATCATCTACCGTAGATCGCTCTTCCCATAATCCTTATTGAGCCTTAGGGATTATTTTCTCTCTCAGTCAATTCTCGCAGCCTAACAAAAATTAATTTTTAAATACCTTACGTATAGTGTGGAGCAGAATTGGACGATAAATCGATGTGTCCTCTAAACTTCTTTTATCCTCCCGAGTATGTACAAGACGCTGTCTGTTTCTATGTTCAGAGCGTTTACAAATGTAGAAATGGAAGAGTTCCGTCAATTTTGTGAATGCTGAACAATCCAGGGACCCTGCTATGCTGGAGGACTGAAGGAATATCCTTTTTTTTTATCTTAGTGAAGTGTTTAGACCTGTACATGCAAACTATAGCCGCTTCACAACGCGTGGGGAATTGTTTTGAGCCTTGGTTCAGTTTTCTGAGTGCTGTTTTTATGAAAAAATAGAGGTCAGCCTGAGGAGTCTGCATTGAGCTTATCACAGAGTTCTCTGGAACTACGCCGTTGACTTTTCTTGGCTCTCCGGAGGTTCTTCTTTTTTTTCTTTTCTCACTATCTCCTGTGTGCTGCTGAGCGTGATGTAGCTGTCTCTGACCCTCTGGTCCAATGATCCCTGCCATATGCGAGCACCTCCGACATGGAGCTTCCTCCCAATGTGCCAATTCTCTCAATCTGGTCAGCGTACATGAGCCTTGGCCTAGGTTTATCTAGCAATTTTAAACTCTTCCTGAAGAACGGGAAAAACTATGCTGTGTTTGTTTGTGTATGTGAACAACCTAGCGCAAAAAGAAAAGTTGTCTTTAGCTGAAGTTACATATTTAAAGTAGGTAAATGCCAGGAATGCAACAGTAACATTTTCGTTTAAATCGACTTTACTGAAATACCACTTTATAGCATGAATTTCATACCTTTATAACATTTTCTCTAATAATGCCATATTTATAAATGTCGCATTTGCTCTAAGCTTGCCTTCAAGAGCTAAGCCATAATCAACCATTTTGCATGAACAAGATCCATAATAACAGATCAATAATAGTGTAAACAAGTACAATGAAATAAGTGTCTACTAATAATTGAGGAAACAGTACATACCACGGGTGGAAGTTTTCTTAATTATTACACCAACAAAACAATTAAGATTGGCTCTATTAAATAATTTGGGATGGTTTTTCGTTTGATCTTGTTTAAAGGCGTAAAATTTATTAAGACATTCACTTACGTGCACATGCATATTTTTCCAACGCAAAAAAATAAATCGATAAAATCGATGATAGTTATATTTTAGAAAGGTAGGGATGCCCTTATAAAAATTAAACACCGATGTGACTTTGCTTCCTCATCTGTGAGAGCTTCAGAAAAAATTAGGGTCGGTTCTATTCTATTTTTTGTTGGTAAAGAGTGAAAGGATTCTTCAAAAATATGTTTAATCGTGAGAATAGACTGACAATATGGGCACGTTGGAGGAGGCAGTTTTCTAATCAGTTGAGAGCGCTTGAGGATAGTATGACCTATTCTCAAGCGACTTCCTCACTGCACCGCTGCGGTAGGATGTCGACCATGGTACTACCCATTCGATTTCTTTTAATTTATTTGAAGAGCTTTAATCCTGCATCCGATATTTTTATTTTAATACGTCTATTGAGTTCTGAACGGATAATAACGGCGGTGCCTCGGCCAGAACCGAACGTTCCCAGAAGTAACTATCAATCCGATAAATTAATACAAAGCACTCTATTTAAAAAGTATAAATATCATTATTGTATACCTCTGCGTTTTGATTCCAAACCTTAACCTAAACACGAATGTCTCTACTAAGGTCATGGAGTGAAAAAAAAAAAAAATCGTATAACGTATAATTCTTGATTTACATAGAAAAGATAATATTGATGCTAGAATATATTCTGCTCAACATTTTCCTTAGTTAGAAACGGGACTCAGCAGAACGACATAAAAAGCTACGAGGGGTAATTACCTAACTTGGACAGCTGATGTTCCGCTCAACCCGAGTAATTTTCAATTAAGAACTTTCAAGTCTTTTTTCTACTTTTTAAAGTTTCATTTTAACTTAAAAAAGTATATTAAAAAACAGTAGGATTAAAAGAAAATTAATTTAATTTATTTATCTAGATACCTCCAGCGGTTGTGAAAATAATTTGTGATATTAGTAGTAGTAATAGATATAATTATGTAATTATAATTAAGCGTTAATGCTCTTCTTTGTTTTTATTATCGATCCAATTTAAAGAATGATTATTATAGTCACCGTTACTAGGCGAAAAAGTATCGTTAAATTCAATCTAGTTGTTTGTACTTTTTGTTTTTTTCAACCCAAGTTCAAATCACTGCGGACTGTTACATCAATGGTTCCGTTATTTTATAACTTTTTTTGTATAAAAAAATGTCGAGTAGTTACAATAATGTCAATAATTATTGTTTATCCCAATAAACTTTTGGATAACGTTTTGTATAAGTTCAGCTGGTTTATGGCGATAACTACTGTATCTGACTATGGATGGTGAAAATTATTGTTATTAATATACGAAATATCAATATCTATTAAGTCTGCACCTATCAGACCTTAATAATATACGAAATATCAATATCTATTAAGTTTACACCTATTAGATATTATTGATATTGTTATTAATATACGAAATATCAATATCTATTAAGTATACACCTATCTTTTTTCAATGTAAATACCTTTAACGAGGGAGGTAATGATGTAATTCTATTATTTGAGAGGTAATATTTTATGATCCCCAATCGTTTTTGATTATTTAAAACGTCATTTTATAGTTTTAAGTATATTTTTTCAAAAGAAAAATATAGTAATATGTAAGTTATAGGAGTTTATGAAAATAAAAATATTTATTATAGGGAAAAATATATTTAAAAAAATCAAAATTCAAAAAATTAAAAAATGTTTGTTGTTAACAAGTAAATAAAAATTTACAGCAATGATTCTAAACCAGCCCATTCCACTATTAAATTTAATCAAATTTCTTTAATCTCCGAAATTGGTAAAAAAATAACACGTTGTTATTTGTTATTGAATAAATTGTTTTTATCAAGGGTATCCATTTTATGAGACTGGGTGTTTTTAATTTTTTTATTAATTTATATTATATCCCATACTTATTACTTGTATATTATCCAACATGCATCGCTCAGACTGTACTTACTCCAGCCAGGACAACGTTATTCAAAGTTGAAGCAGAAGTTGAGAGAGGACCTGGACGCCCTGCAGGTGACATCCCCAGATGTTCATGTAGTTCCTCCCTAATCCTGTTATTGCTGACAAAGCCTCTGAGCACCTCGACCTTGCTGTTAATTCACCGTATCTAGTCAAGGGTAAACCAATTTCGTATCCAACCTCGAAGGATTAATTTCTCTCTAGGTCGAATCCATGAAAATTTATTAAAAGAAAACTTATAAAAGTATTTTTTATTTTCTAAGTAAAAAGTAATTATAAGTAATAAATAATACAGCGTAAATTTGATTTATTAGACAGTACTTCAATCTATTTGACTTTAAGAAGAAAATATACTGAAGATTTTCCATTTAAGAAAATATACTGACCAGTATTTTCGATTTACAAAAAGATAATAAATTATAAAATATCCATGTTTCACAGCCTCCTAGTTTTCGTTTTCTTTTTACACAACCCTTGCTCCTCCACTACTGGTCCATGCGTGCTCCTCATCGTCTTCTCAAGGCCTGCCCCCAGTTCAGTTCTCTCTATTCCTTCTTTCTCTCGATCTTCACTGGCCTACTTGCATTTTCGATCGTTTTCAATATCTATAAGTTCTTTCAATTAAATTCTGTAATTCATCTTTAATGATTTACGCTCTTTAATTTATCTACAATAGTCTGTGTAACGTGTTCTATCATTTAGATATTTCTTCTAATTATCTTATACACATAAGAATGATGTCACTCTCTTCTGCTGCCTTTCTCCACTTTCAATCTTCCCATTAACCTATCTCCTTTGGGGATGTATTAATTCATAGTATTTAACAAAATATAGAAGCTGATAGAATGTCAGTAGTACAGTGAAAGTTTTCTTAACATTCCATGAAGTTTTTTTTTTTATTTATTTATTTATTGAAATTTACATCTTTATAAAAAAATTCAATAAGTAAATGTGTTAAATGATTCAGAACACATCTTGGAGAGGAACCACCCATGGGTGGTCATCTTCTTTCCAGACGCCTCGGAGCATTATCAGGGATTTTTAAGGATGAGAGATTAAGAACTAAAGTTTGAACGGATAGGGAATTTGGAATGAAAGGAGGTATATTTATTTCGAGCAAAATCTGCAACGAATGGAATCTTGAGGTCTTTGTGGGTGAGCTAATAAAGAGCATAAATGATTTTGGATTGTAAAGAATGGATACGGAAGGAATTTGATTGTTTGGTGGGTCCCCAAAACTCAAATCTGTATGTTCAGATTGGTCTGATTAACATAATCTATAAGAGTTTTTTTTGCAGTAAATAGGATTTTTTTTTTTTTTTTTTCTTCAGAACCCCTTTTTTATCTGAAACAGTATGATATTAATAATATTAATGATGGGCAGATTTTACTCCTTTTACTGTAGCAGGGCTACATTTTAAGGAGAGTTTGGAGTGATAAAGATGGGTTGAGTTAGAGTACATGGAATTGAGTCAAAAGTGTTGGGGCACACTTGAGGGTTGTGACGGCACTATAACTAAACACTATAACTAAAACTAAAACTATGATTCAAAAACCGTGCCCGTGTAGGCCTCGGCGCGAAGCGCCGAGGCGACATATTTCCGTGACAACGTATACTCTATAATCCTCTTACCCCCACCACCTCACTCTTACTCATCCCCACCACTACCTTCTCCGTTACGGGACACTTTTGCCTGCATGACTCTCAGCATCTATAATCCTCTTACCCCCACTACTACACTACTAATT
>NW_027111172.1:455091-483120 GCF_000696795.3 Halyomorpha halys | reverse complement strand
GCACTGTTTGTGATATGTCACTATTGGCACTGTTGCCATCTGATTGGTGCATGTATGTGTTGTAGTAATCGGAATCAACGAGCAGTGAAGTTTCTTTCTTTCTTTTCCATGAATTTAAACGACTCTCTCTCTTTTATTAAGTTCTCGACCAACAAGGTACAGAATTTATATATTTAATTCTTCTATTGGAGACCATCTCCATTCAGAATCCCTACAAATACTACACTATATTTCATTTTTTTATTCTATTTTTATATGAACCCCTTCTTAACGGTAACCTCGGTATAAGGGACAAAATAGTCTTCCTTTAGTGTAGGTTGTAGAGAAGTATCACTATATTAGAATATGATCTTGTATACTTAAGATAATGTTTTCTAAAAACACTGAAGTTAAAGTTAGAGACTCAACTGTAGTTAATTTTAACTAACACTAAATTCACGGGCAATTATGAAAACAGAACCAGAAACTGGCGAGTGGGCTGTGTTCCTAAACCCCAGGTAGCAATTAAGCGTTCATACCTGGCGGTCTTGGGACTCATATCGCCCAACCCCTTTTGAACTTTCCTGACGAGTCATTTCTCGGATCACAAATCAATTGATTTTGAAAACTTGCGTGATGAGTACTATTTGAATCCAATAGGGTTAGTGAAACTCGATGTCCGTTGGAGTACTTGGTTATTTTAAAATCAATTTTAAAAACCAAAAGGTTAATTATCTTTATGAAAAGATAAAAATTAACAATGATAATTAACAGATTATATAAAATAAAAATATAACAAATAAAGTAAAATCATATGTCATATCATAAAACAGAAGATGATAAACACTTCTAATAATAAATAAAATAAAACAAAAATGATAAAAAATCAAATACAATTAAACTAAAAATAATAAATTGAAAGGTACAATTTCTTTTTTACGAAAATCTAAAACATCAAGTACAGAATTTATATAAACCTTATTTGAAAC
The DNA here is from genome assembly GCF_000696795.3 of Halyomorpha halys. Classification (NCBI taxonomy): domain Eukaryota; kingdom Metazoa; phylum Arthropoda; class Insecta; order Hemiptera; family Pentatomidae; genus Halyomorpha; species Halyomorpha halys. The sequence continues at coordinate 482,152 of NW_027111172.1, read as the reverse complement.
TTTCAATCGTTATTCTTCTGGAATTGGGTATATATATGGTGGTTGAAGAAACGGGATTTGAAGATTGGAAGGGTATTAGAACAACGAGAAAGGAGGGAATATAATTCCATAGCGAACAGGAACGGATGAGGAAACATCTACCAAAGGCTGCGGTTTTATGGGCAGTTACATATAAGTCTGAAGGCCGTGAGCGGGTATAGTGGGAATGCACCGAGGATTTAAATTGAAGGATATCAGAGATGTACGATGGACGGCAAGATTGGATAATTTCATAGAGAAAGGAAACAAGAAAATATTTACCACGGAAGGAGGGGTAAAGCCGCTTCAACTCTGCATAAAATTGGGAGATAGAGTCGTCACAAGGACCCCAAAGACGTATCGTACAAAGATATTATTTAACCGTTTTAATTTTGCTTCGAGAACCCCAGAGACACCCCCGTAAATCACACAGCAATAATCCAAGAGGGGCAATATTAAGGAAGTAACCAGGCGTCTACGTGTTTTAAAAGAAAGTAGGTGTTGAAGATAATTTAAACGCTTCAGGGTGGAGAAGGTACGACGAGAATTAACGGTGACATGTTTTTTCCAGGAGAGAGTTTGGTCTATAGTGACACCAAGATTTTTAACGTATGGATGGAATTATATTGAATTGTTGTTTAGGAATAAGGTTGGAATATGAGGAAATTTTCAAGAGGTGATTGGATCCTGCTACGATTGCCTTAGTCTTCTCTGCATTCAATTTAAACTTGTTTTCTTGTGACCACTGTCTAATTCGATTAGAGTCTTCCTGAAGTTTCTCCGTGGCAACCAATAGGTCAAAAGGTTAGAAGAAGAGGTAAATTCGGAAATCATCAGCGTAAAAATGGTATTGAGAATGTTGGATAAGGATGGGAAGATTATTGATGTAGATAGCGAAAAGGGTGGGGGGTAGCGATAAATCCTTGAGGGACACAGGTAAGGGGGTCGAGCATTGATGAAATAGTTTCTTTAAAAAATAAAAAAAAATCTTAGAATTCCAGGTTATAGTGTTATACACATTGATGTATCTGCTTGAAATAAATTTTTTTAGAATCACTCATAAATGCTATACCTTCATTTCCCCAAACATTTCGAAATAATCGTGTGAAATCACTGACGCATAAAAAATTCGAAATGAAATGGGGTTTGATAAAGCGAACACACGGTGCTTTGCAATCTTTACAAAATTCAGTTGAGGACGAGGGGCAGGCGGGAGAGCCACAACGATATCCAATCCCCGTTACCCGGAAGCCCTGATTGCTATTTAACAGTGATTGCGAAACCTCTATTACACCGGAAACCAGCCTAATCTCATACCGCCATCATTTACGAATTACGAACACCTCTTCTCATCCCCTATCGGCGACGAATTCAAAATGAAAGCACGTACGATTTTCATCCTGAGTAAAATAAATTCTCTTTACACATAACTGAGATAGTAGCAAAAAGCTGAAAACAAGCTATCTTAAATATATTGTACTGAAATCGGTATTATCACAGGAGAGAGGTGTTTTTACAACACATTCCTATCCTTTCCTCTCTATTGCAATATCACTAGTTTCATGAACATTAGGAAAGCATGGATCAAAGTACCTCATTTGCACCATAATGGCGTTTACGATTACTAAAAAATCCTGTTATATACATGGTTCTTAGTTGTTAGTTGTACTGATGATACACATAAACAAAAAAAAAACGTTACACCTAACGTTAAAGCCTAATCAACTATAACTTCAGATGGGAATCCTAAATCAAAGAACTAAACAAAACGCTGGGTCGGACGATAAACATTTCTTTGTTAAGTTAACACAAGAAAACATAAATTAAAATAAAAATAAATTATAGAACAAAATTTCAAATGATTTTGGTCGCTTCAACATGAAGCAAAATGAAAATTAAACAAAATTACTAATCATAAATAAAATTACTGATGGATGAACTCCGATGGGTCAGAGGCAATAGGTCTGCTCCGAAAAGTCAAAATTTTTCTCGAATTCCACTTTTCTCACGGTGGTGGGCTCACAGGTCTAAACGGCGCTCCAATAACTCAGGCAGAAAGGTCCTATTTATACAAAGACGACTGGGCGACTATTTACACCAGTGATTCCCAAAGTGAATAGCTGCAGCGCCAACCATATATGCATTGGTGATGGCCATAGATGCATTAGGGAGAGGGGGATTAACAACTTCAAGTTGTCACGGCAAATAATATTACTGCTGACGATAATACCACACCAGCAGTATACGATAGTAGCACACCATGCTCATCCTTCTCATTAAGATGATTTCGAATATTTTAACTTTTTTTTGTATTACATTCTATTCTGAGTTCAATAAATAGTTTAATAATTTCCAAGTTCAATGTTTTTAAATTAATCCTTTCTTTGCTTTATTTTACGAAAAAGCTAGAAACATTAATACATATTCATATTTCCTGTTAATTCCTATTAAAATTTTTAAAAAATTGATTTCCAGGGGGCGCTAAGTAATATTTTTCCTGGAAAGAGGGCGTTAGGACAAAAAAGTTTGGGAACCTGATCTACACCAAGGCCACTGGCGGCTGACCTTAGGGCGTGGATTGTTGTGGCAAAATATTCCTACTGACCATTCCTACATATTTTGATTATTATACATGAAGTCAACAACTTAAACTTTCAATAACTTATTAGGAACTTTTGGTCAGAAAGGATGAAAAAATGATGTAATTTACAATAAAACTATTATTTCAGTTGGTAATATTTAATAATTAGCTGTGTTATGTTCCTAAGACAAAAAATGTAATAAAATATATATAAAAAAAAAACAAGCTTCAATAAAGGGAGATCTGGTATGGATTCTTGAAGTCATAAAATCTTATCTAAGTATCCTATAAAACGAATGCTGAGGAATCTCGTCTTTAGAAAAATGCATTGACTTTTTTTTAATAGAATTTTTTTTTTTAATAAAGTCATAAAAAGCTATAGCGACAATGATCAGTTATTAATATTTTTTATTTTTATGATTCGATTTCGATGGCTTATTTTACAATGGTACTAAGTAGATTTCCAATTACTTGGGGAAAAATATAATTAAATGTTCTCTCTATAAGGAAAATTAATTGAAAGGTTGTAATTTTTCCATCACCATGAAGTAATGAATCGATATTTTTCTTCAAACATCGATTTTCTAATTCATCAGTTCAGCATGAAATAAACATATTTTTTTAAACAAATTTAAGTTCTTTTATGATTTTTAAAGGCACTTAAATTCTATAAGCGCCTTTAACAGAATATTTTGAAGAAAAAAAATGCTGAATTTTCGAGTTATAAGTGAACAACTAAATTGGGTTTATGATTCTTTTTTTATGAATTCGGAACGTATAATATTGCAAAAATCGCAGAGAAGAAATTTGCGACAATAAAATTCAGAAAAATTGTTTGTTTTCTAATTTCCAAAAAATACTTTAAAAAAACAAGTATTTATAGGTAAAAAATAAAATAAAATAAACTTATAAGAATTTAAAAAATATCCCAAAAAAATATTAGTAAGTGAACCTCAGATTTGTTTTTATGAAACCAAAAACTGGGAGGAGCGCCGATAATTAGAACTACAATAAACTTTCTAATATTTTTTCTGTATTGACAAGACAATTTTTTATATCTATGTATATATAGTGTGGAGGTACTCTTCTAAATATACTACCAATATCTTTAAGTGTGAGAGAAAAAAAACGGTTGATATAATAATAATTAACTACGGTTTTTTACAATATACCTCAACATAAAGACAATATACTAAAAAACAAACTGTTCCATACAAAAATATAACTGCAAACATTTTTTACAATCGTTACTGGTTAAATGGAGTTGTTGGATTGGATTTTGACAGTTTATGACATGACAGATCAGACACGACAGAGGGAGTGAGTAGGGACGGTGAAATTCCCCGGGGCTCAAGCCTTGTACGAGCTTGATATATATTGCGTATGTTTTTTTAGAGTTGAATAAAATATATATGAAGTCAAAAATTTTGTTGGACCAAAACATGCCGAAAAAAATTGTTTCAATCTGAAATAAGTAATATCATTACTTTTATTGTAGTTGCCCCTAATTTATAAATATGTAGCGGTGAAATTGGAATTACTTAGTGACAGGGTAACTTTGGAATAGTCACAAATTTAATTAAATTTCAAATCCATCCCAATGTGATGAGAATTTTATCAAAAAGACCTTTACTGTTTATTAACAGTGGTGCTCACACATAGAACTGAAGTTAGTTTTCCAGTTTTGTAAATAACTGTTTTAGGTTGATTATATTTAGGATCCAGTACGTGGAATTCCATAAAACTTTAGGTATATGTAACAGGAGATAACGTTTTCCATTGAATTGAAAGATACAAATTTTGAAATAAACATTTATAATGCGTTATACTTTGTTTTAAACAATGTTTCAAATCAAATATTTGGTTATAAAAGACATTTTCAGAAAATATGACGTTAAAATGAGTGACTTTGAGACACTTTCATTTCCCTCTTAATCCATTTCAGGACTAGTGATATTATGACCTTGAATTCGGTCTCTTATGCTGATTTTGATGACAGCGTGACCATGAACTCAGAAGAAATGGATGATAAAAAGACCCAGCGTTTCCTACCGCCACTGAATCAAATCAAGAAATAATTCAAACATAATTTGAAACAGTTAGCTAATGTCACGTTTATTTTTGTGAACTATGGTATTCCAAATCCATAACTGATCATATTGAAAGTGGAAAAGATCCGGTATTCAACAAGAACTAAGAAGTAGTGGTGATTGGAGATGACCAAAAATAGTATACATCCGTAACTTTGAAATGGGATTGTACAAGTATTTGCTCAATGATAAATTCACAGATTGGCCTAATCTGTAAAAGAGCTGAAAAATTACCATGAAACATTATGTTTACTTTTAAGAGTTTGAGTTGAGATATGAGTCCCAATGTGGAGAAAGCATTGTATAGAGAAAGGTATAATTGAACTCGCTACTTGGAACTGATATTAGAGTAAGAAAAAAATGTTAATTATATTTGCATAGGTTCAAAAAGAAAGTCATATTTAGTAAGACTTTTAAGGAAACAGACGTAGTTTAGGCTTAATATATACAACAGTAGCTGATATATGATATAGCAAATCTAGTGGGGTTATGCTCACTCGTCCAAAGACGGACTTAAGCGCTGAGGACCCAAAGTATTCCATATTCAGTAGGATCGTGTTCCAGAGAGCTGTCCTCCCAGATTAGCCACGCTGAGTCTTCTCTGCCGATCCATTTTGCTATCTCAACCTGCCCCTTGTTAAGGCTAACATTTCGTCCGTATGTTGATCATGGCCGTCAGAGAAATTTGATCGGCTTGCCAATGTAGGCAAAAAGTATATACATTCAATGCGTCACAAAACATTATTGGATTAGGCTCAATAAAATAGTATAATCCTACTATTTTGAGTTGTTTTTTTTACCGCACCCGGACCATATTCCATTCATCTATACACACGGTCAATCAATAATCTTCCATTATTGGATTAATATTTAGTTTTATCATTGAAATACAAAACTACACAAACAAGCCAAATTCTGTACTGACGAAATCCCATCCAGATCATACACTCATATAATCGTTGTAAAGATATACTATATACGAGTATCAAGCAAAGATCCTACATGAGTTGGTATGGTATGTTTTGTTAACCAACCGAGAAAAATGAGAAAAAAATTTACAAGCAAATCTTCTAGCAGAGCTGAATATTGGAAAGCATATTGTCAAGTTATGAAAAAAAAGTGTAAACATGCGAAATCAAACGTGCATTTTTCTTACAGAGTTCCAGTGAACTAAAATACAGTAACAAATAAACGAGTGGGCAAAAGACAGCCTTCATATAAATTAATATGGTTGGTTAAAAATGTCTCCTTCCGTTCACAAAATATTAATTTATGACAGTAAAATAACAAAATACGCTATTTTACCAGTTTAAAATTTAAATACATTAGGTAACATCAGATTCGAAACATTTAGAGATTTCACACATCGCAATATTTCGGTTACTAATCTTATTTTCCGAATAATTTCTTAGGTCAAAAGTAATGTAAAACATTTTTGAAATCCATAAGCAAAAGATTTTACACAACTCATGTAGTGTGATGTTAATTTATAATTTTTTAATACTAAGGGTGTTTGTATGACCATTCACTTTCGCGCCCAAAAAAAAAAATATAAATAACAGAAATTCATCTTGTAGACTCGCAAAAAAAAAAGAAAAAACCCGGATATCTACGTATGAATGTTCTTAGATTAGATTAGATTTTTATTCAGGGCGATCAACATCTAGGTTATTACACCCTTTTTACTTTATTTATCTTCTTGTCTTTGACATTTGATAGTTGAATGTAGACTATTTCCTTTTTAAACTGGTCGATATTGGTGGATTATATTTTAGTATAAAGTTGAGTTTCTTTCAGAAATTTTATTATTTTGTCTATGGATTCTGCTGAGTCTTTAAGGGCCAATTCTCTTGTACGAGGAATTTTATTATTTTCGAAGGCTTGGCGAAATGATGAGCATTCTTCAATTATATGCTTTATCGATAATGGGGAATGACAGGTTTGGTATATAGGCTGGTCCTCTTTTGTGATTAAGTGGAGGTGTGTTAATTTGGAATGTCCTATTCTTACTCTTGCAACAACCACTTCTTCTCTTCTGTTTCCCCTTATGGCACTTGTCCACTTTTGTGTGTTTTTTTTTACATTTCTTAATTTATCGGTGAGTGGTACGTCAGCCCACATTGATTCCCAACTTTTTCGGATTCTGTTCCTTAAAAATGCTTTTGTGTCTTTCGGCTCGTAAATTTGGAGTGGTGGAACGTTCATTTTAGCAGCCTCTTTAGCCGCTTTATCCGCTGCCTCATTTCCAGCTATTCCTGAGTGCTCTGGATGAACGATCTTATCTAGCGTCTCTTTGAAACAAAGCAATGATAATTTCCAGTCTGAGGATCTTCATTGGCTGACCTGTCACATTATCTGAAAACCATCGCTCATAGAAGTCTCGGAGAAAAGACTTGGACTGTTTTAATATTTTTTTTAGAATTATTATTTAATTCTTGATACGTTAAATTGGTATTTCTCGGTCGATTAAAAACTTCATTACTGATAATAATAATAACAAAATCTTAAAATAACACCTTACACAACTTTTTCCTTCTACTTTTTATTAGAAATAATATATTCTCTTAATGTCTGGCAATAGTCAATCGTTTTAACTGCAAATGACTAATATAAAAACCTTGAGTGCTGAGCTCAACCCGGCAAAGATAAATAAAAAAATGCATGAGCAAAAGCGTCTGGAAAGTACAACATAATGTTACTAAATACCAGCTACAATATAACGTAACTATATAATAGCTTCAACATAATGTTTATTAATACTAGCTACAATATAATGTTTATTTATACTAGCTACAACATAATGTTACTATATAATAGGTACAACATAATGTTATTATATACTAACTACAACATAATGTTACTACATACCAGCTACAACATAATGTTACTATATACCAGCTACAACATAATGTTTCTTATTTTATTTGTTAATATTTTATTCTATTTACAATATGTTTTACAATGGGGCATAATGCTACTTATTTATGTGACGAATGCTCAGATGGTGTAAGTTAAAATAATTTATACAAAGAAAGTTGCATAAAGTCAGTATTTTTTAAATTTCCCAGGGTAGACACTACAAACTTTAAACAAAAACCGTTTACTATTCTGTATAAACATAGCGTGCCTCACTGAAGGAAATAATTTCCTCGGCTGAGGGTTTAGGGCCACACTTCTTCCCCGGCGGAAGAGGAAAGATTATATGATAAGCCGTGGAAGGAAATCGAATCCGATGTAAAAGCCCTTCCCATAAAATGTATTTATCCTGAAATGCACATTCTGTTTTCCCGGAGATATTTTTCTTTCTCTCCCCTCTTTTTTCCAAGGGCATTATTTTGAATTTCTGCAAAATCCCTAGGGTTTTCCATCTGGCTATCTCTCACTGCGGTCCTTACTTCAGCATTCCCACAGAAGAATACTGAAGAGGAAATGTTAAAAATTCTTATATCTGAGAAGAGGTACCTACCTGATCCTATATCACAATACAGAGTCAACTTTTAATCAACATTAATTTCTAATGAGATGATAGGGTTGCTTGAATTGGGGAGTTTGGTATTATTTTTTACGGTTAGGTTAATAGTTTCGTTTTATTGTTCATAACCTTTTAACCGTAATTTAGTCAATGTCTAACAACCCGATCAAACTGAAATTTGGTACAAACATGTAGAACATATAGCTGCTCATTATCGTGGCCTCTTTGAAAAGGTCTGGGGAAGAATCAGCTCTGTAGAATAAATCGCGGGATCTTGGCACACATATTTCAGTGTACTGTGGAAACAATTTTTCGTGATGTGTTAGCAAGTCGACATGGAAGTGATATCCAATGATGTTAATTGATATCCGTCATCAGCTCTTTAGAACTCATCATTAACCCGTCATGTTAACATGGGATCTGTTAAACCACTATTTTTTTTGCCATTAATTATTGTATAACTCGAGGTAATTAATATAACTTTTACTTGTCTAGCTCATAATAAAACAATGCAGTAAAAAATTCCAATAAAGTTATTTTATTCTGTTTAGTGCACGACTTTCATAATAATAAAATCATTTTTCTTACAAATATATATGTTTAATTAGATTAATTTTTATTAATACATTCTTGTTTGAGAGTGGTTTAGTTTATTTAAAAACAAATTTGATCCTTTTTTCTCAACTTTATTCTTTTCAAAAGCTTTCCAACGTTTCGACCCTCAGGTCATTTTAAAGGATACCTAAAAACAGCTCTTTTTAATTATTTTTATAACAATTTCCTTCACTTACATACTGATTTCTTTGGCTCTACCTTTACTTTGTTGTCATTTTCTCTTTTAAAATTCTTAAAAATGCCAGCTAATTGCCTTTGTCCCATCTCTAAACAAGTAAATCATTAAAATAACATCACAATAACATTATAATTTTTTTTTTTTAAGAATAGAGTCCTGCTTACATAATTTCTTCTATATAACTCTTTCTTAAATTTAAAACTTGTATTAACCACTTCTCTTCTTTCTTTCATTTACATTTGCAAACTTTAAACAAAATCTACCTTCAACAGGTTAGGACTCTGTTATCACCTTATCATATAACATAATTTTTCTTAAAACATTAATTTACATTTTCAATATAATTTAATTAACATTTATTACTAATTTTTCTGCTTACAACACAAACATTTTTTAATATATTTAAAATCTATAATTAATTTATTCCTATTTTATGTGTATTTCTCTCACATATACATTTACCCCCCCTATTTTTTTTTAAATATTTTTTTTACATATTTACTTCTCTATTCACACTTTTATTATTCCATAATTATTCCATTTATATACTTGTACTATTTAAGGATTTGACCATTTTTTTATTTTTCATCTTTTTTGTATACAATAATTACATATTTATTCTGCTTAAAATTTCTGAATAGTGGTGGTTCAGTCCCTTAGAATCTGATTTGAAGTTGACAGTATAATTTATATTTTCTGAGATATAAATCGATTCTAATATCTTCCCTCTAAAATTATTATTCTCTTTATGAATGATTTGGACATTTTCAAAATCAAATTTATGTTTATTTTGAACAACATGTTGAACCAATGCTGTTTTTTGGGTTCCTTTTCCCTATTCTTTACATTAATAAAATCATATCATAAAAATCTTTAAAAATGGTTTGATTAATATAACATATTTCTCTTTAATGAGAAGCTCTTATCGAGTTAAGACAGTCAGTGTGATGTATAACAGTAATAGTCATACCTGTATAATCATATAACAGTCATGTTTGAAAGGTTAAACTTTAAAGATTACAATATTGGTAATGAGGTAAGTCTGTTTCACGTAGTTTGATTTACGGGTAAAGTTTAATCTGACTTGTCTGTTGAAATTAATAAAAATCGATGTCTCAAATTGAAATAAGATGGTTTAGATAATAAACTATGACGTGGTATAACACACAACATAGTAAAGGACTTAGATGTTAAAACACCTCTGACTACGATGAACACTGCGCCACATATATTATTAGTAGGTTTTATACTTTGATTATTAGCTAAGTTTGAAAAAAAATATTTATTTAGACATCACGGTATATTTGCATTTGACTAAGATCTTCAATACTGTATAATTTGTAAATACAGTCTGTTTTATGTATTTTATATTTTAATCACACACCTACTCTTTAAATCACTGGGTGTATAACCATTTTTTATTTTTTGTTGTAAATTAAATATTTCAGAATTGGTTATATTGTTTTCATTCTGATTATTAAACATTATTAGGCTTGTATGAATTTTTGGTTGAAGAATAATTCTATATTCTGACTTGTACTATTTTCACCGCCCACTCTAAAATTATTCCAGTTAATTTAGTAATACACAGTGGGTATCTCTTAATAAATGGTAAAATAATAAATATATTATAACCGTATTTAGAAGAATTTAATAACAATTAAAACTATTTCCTAATTGCTGTAATTTTAAACTATGTAAATGAAATAACAATTTTGATTAATAATTACAACTATTTGATAAATCACTGAAATTGTAATAATGATCCGAAATCATAATTACTACTTCAACCAAAATAATTGCAATTATCAATTACAACGAAATATAATTGAAATAACCTTTTGCGTAACCTTAAATGTATCTTTTAAATCAAAATTTCATTTCAAATAAAACACTCAAGACAAGAACTAGAACAGACCAGCTAATTGTTTAAAATATATGAACTGAGCCGTGAATTCCAGTAAATGAGATAGATTCAGATACGAACTTTCATATTACTAGAGACCCCATAATTTTGCCAACTTAACCTTTCCTTAGTAGTAAATTTAAATAAATCTATGAATAAAAGAAACTGGTTACAAGAACTCGGGGACGGAAGAGGACAATATGGAAGGATGGAATATATTAATACCTTATCATATTGTTACGATGTAAAAAGTTTCCTCCCCGCGGTGAACTAAAGCCAAGTACAAAATTGGAATTTGAAAGAAAAGCTACTTTACTCCATCCGCTGAATACCAAACTGGATTACGGTTCCTTTTAAGGAGTTTTTTTTATAAGAAGTTCTCTCTTATTTTTCTAGAGCACTCTGTAGTTAGAACACCATTAATGTTTGAATCTGATATTTTATTGAAGTTCATTAAAAATAAATAGCTAATTATCAATTAGAATAGATGAGGAAAAATATTTATAGAACTACATTACAGAATTATTACGAATATGAATCTCAAATTTTAAATTAATAAAAATAAATTGTAGGAATATTTTTATCTTCAGTGAGACCATTTAAATGATTAAAAGAACATCAAAACATGCATTATATATACAAAATAATTTTTTTTTTATTCATTTAAAAAATTACATCCAATATGGTCCGATCGGATGACGACATCTATCGGTCGGTTTCGAAATAAAACATAAAATTATAGATATATGTAAAATGCAAATATTACAGTTTAGACTATTAGGGCCTTCTGGAGGCTATACAATTTTTAAGGTAGATAGGTACAAAATGAATTGGTCTCAAGTGATAAAATTAATATTTTAATTAATAACTACTAAAATGAAAGTAAATAAAAATAAAATGATAATTATTAAAAAATAATCGTAATAATAAAAATAACTGAAAGGATTTAGAAGTGAATAATAAAACTGCACATTTACAATTAGTGAATTTTTGTTTCAATTCACAAGCAAATTTACGATTTACTTTATTATTGTTAATTTTAAATAATTGAACATTTTAATAACATTAATCGCGATGGGTGACGGTAGCAGCGTGGTAACGCACCTGGCTTCCAACCCTAAGGTTGCATGTTCTAGTCCCCGGCCCTATATCTATATGGGATTTTTTCAAGCATAGAATTATACAATACTCACTCACAGCCTCCCCCCAGGTATTTGTGAGGCCCGTTAGCCAATGGTTGGCATTCATAAAAATAGGCGTGGGAGTGAAGAACCCACCCTAGGAAAACGTCATGAAATGCGCGATGTATTTCCCATGTACATCGCGTGAGTCCTTGGACCTCCATGGTCTGTAGAGCCAAATCACGAGGGAAGTGTAAATTGGAAATATTTTTTACTTATACTAACTTATATAAAGATTATCTATCAAGGGAAAGTACTGCAATCGTACATAATTTCGAATTTGAGTTTTCCACGTTTCCAGATCGCCTGAGTCAATATCAAAAAAAATCTACGTATAAAAATGAATGGTCGAATCTTTATCCACAATAAACTTTTTTTATTAGTGCACCGATTTGCTCGCAATTTTTTTCAGAATGTTCCATTTTGCGAAGGTTGATGAAATCCCCGAACTCTCGAGTAGAAAAAGAGTTATGAACAAAATTAAGCGTAAGGCTCGGAATAAAGTAGGTCAAGGATTTTTTTTTTTATAAAAGGGCATTCCATATTCGTTTTTAGCTTTGTCTCAAAGTAACAAATACCATTTTTCAAAGAAATTTAAAATTTGAAGTTTTTCTCCTCGATTTATTCGCAGGATTTTTCTTCCTCCAGTGAATATTTTCCATATAATTGTTCATAACTCCTCTGAATTTTATCCGATTACTACGTTAGTATAATCATTGGAAAGCTGAATGCCTGTCGACAAATTCTATATTTGATGATTGATCTTAAATGGGTTTCAAAAAGGGAAAAAATCACACGATTTATTTTATATCTCGGGTTCTAATTTGTTTAAATAGACCCAAATTGTGCCCTATGATCCAGTTTATAGAGCCCCAACACACTGCCAAATTTAGTGTAGACTGGTTTAGTAATGTTGAAGTTATTTATATTTTTTTAATTAAAATTTCTATTCCATTCCTTTATAGCATGTATTGGTTCAATTTATGTTACCAAACCATATTCATAAAGTATTGCTAACTTTTTTTTAAACTAAATATAATAATTTATAAGAAACTATCAATTGTGTTCATTGAATCTATGTGCAAATCCTCAAATATAGCAATAGCGAAACATTCCCGGGTCGGCTAGTTAACATATAAAGGAAAGCTTTTATCGATAAAATCAACTTATCGGATATGCCATTTTACAGAATCGATTTTACACACTTATTTAGACTTTCTCAAAAAAATGGCTCTAACGATTTTGATTAAACTCAGAATATTAATGTATAACAAAATTATCTTTTCTGTTAGCTAAGCCTTTACTTCCTTGAAATAGATTTACTGAGCTTCAGTGCCGAATTTTCTAAATAATCTTCCTGTAATTCAGTTTATTTGAAACAATTAACCATTTTGTATTGTAGACATATGAACAACAATGGTCTAAAGACTAAAAAATCAAATACAGCCGAGCGTGGCTGATCAGGAAGTTGATTAATCTTTAATCGCGCCTATCGAGAAACCCTAAAATACGAATTTGATACATGAAAATTTAACGTTCGAAATTTTCGCCTTCAAGAGTGGTAAGTGAAAATATAGTGATGGGCACACCGCACAATTTTTTTCTTTATCGAGCAACAATTGGATGAAATAAAATTGGTACCTTATTAATTGAACTATTTATCATTGTTATATATTTTTCTAGTGGAATTAATCCTTACATTATTAATTATCAATCACAACGATAGAGGGAAAATATTCATAGAGCATAACAGAACCCACATAAATTTTATTTTAAAATAATTTCATTATATATATATTCCACTTAGGGAATTTTCAAACTTCTTTCCCTTACTTCTTCACCCCAGAAATCTTATTAAAATTCTTTAAAATCATTAAAATCATTTTCCACAACTTTATAGAAGTATAATTCAACATATGTTCTTCATGGGGCTTTTTATCATTTTTAAAAACTAAAGAGACGTTTGTGGGAATTTTAATGATCCCGCTGATGACAAAAATATTCCTGCAATTTATTAGTTGAAAACTAGGGATTCATAACCGCACTGTGACTTTCACTGTAATGTACCTGTATGATATGAATTTCCAACCTCAATGAAATTCTCAATTTCAGCTATTTAAGCACATTTTTAATGTAAAATGAAAATCAGATTAAAAGTAGTATATGATTTGCCCGTTTCAAATATTTTACTATAAACAGATAAGGAACAAAAGTTGGTCTAATGTCTAAAATTTAAAATGCCTGGGTAAATGATTTATTCTGATAGCAAAAATTTTTTTTTCCCTAATTTACGGCATGTGCACAAACTGGCTATCTACGATAGTTAGGGAGCAAAACTTAGGTTTGATTTATTTTTCTTAATTCAACCAAAAGAAAATAAATGCTGAATACATGTTTACAGAACAAAATAATAAAATGATTTTTCATGCTTTGTGACCGTTGCTAAGTCTTAAGGATAACTGTAAAAATAAACAATTATTATTTTTAAATATAGCAGCAACAGTGTAAAGGATGTTGAACTCACTTTTAGTGAACATTAAATTTACAGCGATGAAGTTTTCACTCCGCACAATATACATTGGTATTACACAGGGAATACGAAATCAGTTGGAATCGTTTTCTGAAAATACGACATAAATTATCGAAAAGTTTCTAGCTGGGAAATGCTGCGATAAATTGATAACGGCGGCAAAGGGGCCATATTTCACCAACGACAGTTGCAGAAAAATCCAACTTTATTATCAGAGGATGTAAGAATAGCTCCGATGAAATTATGATAATGGCGGGAAAAGGACACGGAAAAAAAGAAGAGGGCATAAATATTCTAACTCTCGCCTGTCGGTAGATTAAAATTTAAAGCCATTTTCCAAAGTAGATCTATAAATTAGAAGAGAAAGGGAAAAAATTAGCCTCCAAAGTACCTTAGTAATTTCAAAAGTTATTTTACAGTTAGATATTTCTATAAGTCTTGGTATTCAACGCTGCGGGACGTGGTGTGACTTAATCGGGATGATGCATATCGAACTGCATATCAAAAAACTTGAAAATAACGTGAAAAACTCACTTTCCGAAATACTATTTAAAATACCAAATAACTAAATACAGTGTATTTGTATAATTAATAAATATATTATTTAATCAAGAATACACTCCAGTATAAAAATAATTTATCTCAAATATTTTTCCTATAACAATATTAATTATTTTGAAATGGCTGCGTTTCCTCTAAAGTTATTTCATTAACGTCATTCTGTATTGAAAAAGACCTGAAAAAGCACTTACGTAATTTTGCGGCCGCAAGTGCATAATTAAAAATTTAGTGAGGTGAAACCGTTATTCTTATTATTCATGAATGTTTATCTAGAATACGAATATGAAAAAACAAATGGTTTTAATTTGAAAAAGCAAAGTTGGTGGAATTGCGCACATTTGTGCATTGCGGTTTATACGTTATAAATTGACACTCTCCTACCCTTAAAAATAAAATACTAGTTTAAATGCCTCATAAAGAGTATTTAATGAAATAAATAAAATCTATAGCTCTGGAAATATAAATGAGAAATTCGATATATGAAAATAGAGTTTGAGATAAAAATGGATAAGGAACAAAATTAGTAGCGTAATCCATAAAAAAGTTTGAGTAGTAGAGTCATGTCTTACTTTCTTCACATATTTTCTAAGAAAAGTATAAAAATAATTTAATAGTTAACAACCGCAACAAAAATTGCGGAGGAACGAAATAGCTTTGGAATTTAACCAAAATATAGTTGTTATACATAATTTAAATGCTTGACCTGAGTATAGGGAAGGTTGTAAATATTGGTGTTATAACTTTTAACAATGAAGGTTGACTGTGATGAATAATTTTAATTTTTAATTTAATGTGAAAAATTGACTAATGAGGTAATAAGACATAATCTAAGAATTGGTTATTAGCAAAATTATATGATTCACTAATGTTTTACTGTCTCATAGGGTAAGTTGAGAACTGATATAATTGACCTGGGCAGAATAGCCTGCATGAAGTAGTTTTTTAAATTATTTGGTTCTGAAATTGTATTAAAGTATGATCATTTATAAATAATATTGTTATTTGTTTGGAATTGTTGAAGATCTTATGTGTAACATAAACTGTTTGTGATTTATTGTCCTTGAGACTGGCCGAATTGTCTGAAACGTCGGTCTTATAAAGGAATAACAATTTTTTGAGAATAAAATAGACACAATTTTATTTATTTAAACGCTATTATTATGATTATTACTAGAGTTTTCATCTAATAAAAAATTCCATCCTCGTAGAACCTTGCTCTTTACTCATATCAGCTGCTAATGGATTAAAATCAAGATTATATTTCCAATAATATAATTCTAAGAAGTGAATTTTTCTAATAATCAATCCATTAATTTTAGACAATTTATTGTTCCTTCCAAAAATATATTATGATTCAATAGATTATGAACATAAATATACGTAATAACAAAAAAAATTGAAACAAGAAAAGGAAAAGAAAGAAAAAATAAAATAAAAATTATCGAATAATTAAAAATTAATTTATATTTCCAATCATGCTTATTACTAAAATGTAATGTCCATTATGGTAGATAAAAAGAAAATGTTTAACTTACAATATTAAATAATGTATTATTTATATTAAATAATGTAATAATTATTCGGAGTAATAAATACCGTGGATTTTTTAGTAAAATCAATATGGATAGCGGTAGTGGTTTTAACCCAGCTTTTATGTGAATATACTGTTCCGATATGTCCAGGTCCTGACGTTTGAAACGAAAAAACTTCCATATCAGTAGGAAATGGTTGTACGAAATGAAAACAAACGTCCTTCCAGAACAACAGTTAACAACAACAGGCTACCGAAGTATTACCATGCGCTAAACAAATAACAATCAAAAACAAGGAAAAGTCGAACTCAATCAACAGAATCCTCTTGACTAGTTAATATTGATTTTCTGACTGTCCTAACATTAAACAATAAAAATAATATATAATGTAAATTTTTGTTTGAGACAGATTTTTTAAGTAGATATAAAAACCATTTGGTCTCAACAATTTTTTTATTATTTTAACACTCCAACGTTTTGGCCATTTTCAAGGATCTATCAATGAACGATTTTTAAATACAATCTATTCATTATAAATTAATTTTAAAAACATCATAAAAACAATTGTATTTCCTACCTTATACAATATCACAGTAAGTTAAACTAAGATCATAGACTAGTTAATGTGATGCTAAATATAAGTTAATGTGATAATAAATACTATAAAAGGTGATACTAAATTCTGCAGACTAGTTAATGACTAATGATAAATAAATTGACAAAAGGCAATATGGCCTACAATTATGTTGATAACCTATGGTTTTGGCTGTGATAGTGTAATAAGGTAGGAAATATAATTTTTCATGATAAAATTAATTTATAATGAATGGATTGTATTTAAAAATGACCGGGATGGCCGAAACGTTGGAGTGTTAAATCTAATAAAAAAAATGTTGAGACCAAATGGGTGTTTTTTATAACTACTAAATAAAATAATTTTTATTATTTAATTAAATTTAAAATAATAAACGTAAGGAAATTTTTATTTCAAATCTAATTAGACCAATTAATTAATAATAAATTAAAAGAAAATAAGATAAAAGAACAGCTTTGTCACTTATGCTATTTTAAAAGTCACTAATTTTACTAAAATTCAATTATACTCATGACCTATAGATATGGTTCCAATTAGCAAACGTGCATAAGTGATGCAAATAAGCACGTTATGAGAATAAACAATTAATGGAAACAGCATACGCGTCGCTTGTGCATCGCAGCGAGAGCCTGGAGCTGGAACCTTTATTATTCCAGGCACGAGATAGGACTATGAGAAGGCTAAAGAGTAAAGGGTAAAGCAGATGTGCAATTAAGGAAGAAATACGGGCAATGAAACTCAATGATAAAACTGACAAAACGAATGAAATTAGACCGTTCTGCTTTAGCCCAACAGTATTACAACGTATGGGGTTCTCCTTCACCCAGAATGAAATTGATAATACTCAAATACCATTTAAGTGTATACTTTTTTTTTTTAATGAACAAAAATAAAAATATCTGAGCTACCTGGTCTAATTTTTAACTATATATTTTTTTTTGTAAAAACAAATATATATTTTAATAATTTCTATCCAACCAACATACTATACAACATACATATAGAAATATATTTTTTGTCAAGAACTACCTACAATCATCAATATGTTTCTTATCCAAGATTGATACTTCATGATTACGAATATGATTTTAAAAAAAATTAGATTTACTTTTTCTGTACTATTTTTTTCATATTATGTGTATTGTAGATCAAGATGTGATAGAACGTAATTCTTAAAAAAAAATTAATATGATTTTTATGCTTTAAAAAAGTATAACTGCTGATAAAAAATAAATTAAAATGTAACAATTAAATATATAATATAATGATATTTCCTAATTAAAAAAGAAATATTTATATTTTATTCATAGCTACATACTTTTCAGGTATTTTGCTTTTTCAAATAAGAGTCAGTTAAAAAATAAATAAATAAAAAATGTTACATTGTAGGAAGATGTGTAGGTGGCAGTCAATAAATGTATCAACATAGTAAAAGAAAAATATTCTATATTAACCAACCTTTTCCCCACTTTGCAGGGCTGTCTGGTTGTAGTACAAAGTACAACTGAAAAAAAATGTATAACTGTGCTTATAAAAAATAAATTAAAATACACCAGTTTACTTACAATCATAAAGCCCTGCAAAGTAGAGCGAAACGTTAGTTAAAAATAAATAGTTTTCTTTTTACTATTTTGATACCTTTATTGACCACCACTCGGACAATCTTCCTTCAATCTACTTCATACGATCAACTTATCTTCTTCCATTAAAATATGTTACCTTTGATTAATCTAACTGTTTAACAAATATTTTTAAAAATATATAATTTCATATTTTCTATTTCTTAATCAGCTTTCGTGGACTTATTATTCAAATTTTCCACTTTCATTTACTCACAGAACAGTTTCTATAGAATACTAAGTTCGTCTGAATAATCAATAGTAAAAACCACTAGAAGCTGTTTTGTCCAGAAAAACAGCTCTCAAGCTAAGTGTTTTCTCCGCCGCCGTAAATAAAGAACTAATTCATAGAAATTCTTATTCCATTACGAGTCGAAAATGAAAAATCTTTTCCCTTTTCATTATTATTTAGTAAGCTTTAGAAACAAAAAAAAAAATAATCTTAAAAGCAATAACTGCACAACGCTATAAGTATTTCACAGCAATGAACGTTAACATTTTGACAACAAAAACTCTTATCTTAAGCAACAACAACATTATTTTAAATATTAATTCTAAAAAAAAATTATGTAACATGTATATTTTTAATAATATTTTTTATTAATTAAAATATTAAAATATTAATATTTTTCTGTTATTAACAATAAATTTAAAGTTTCAGAAAATTTAGTCTTCATTTATATGGCCTATTTTACTTTTTTTTTGAGATATAATAACAGAAACAAATGTTTTATTATTTCTTTCTATTTAAAGAGAAATTATACAAAATTCCACAATTAGTATCCATATTATTAGTGTTAAAGTATTCATTAATACAATATATACAGAGAAAGAAGAAAGAAAGAAAAAGAAATGTAAATGGTTACAATAGTACTCACAAAATAAAAATAGAAGAATAATTAAAATAAATTAAAAAATCAATTATGATATATAAATGTAATAAAACAAAACTGATAAATAATAACAGCAGGACTAGTAAATCGGCTGTGGCAGATAATTATTATCTTTATTATTATTACCTGCACTGTCGAGTCAGCTCTGTGGCTTTGAGAGCTCTCCGGGGTCCACCCAGCCTCATAAAATGGGTACCCTTAATTAGGTAAAAATCTAGTGATCGAGCGTATTTCTAAACAAAACACCTTGCACAACCATTGTTTTAGTAACAGTACGTCCTTACAAAGTACGTACCCCGCTGGACCCCTGACACTTCATGGGTTTAAGGGGTATAGATTTAAAAAGAAAATACTACACTAAAGTGTGTAAGCTTTATCGTTTAAAAATAAAATTAACTTGTTTTTATTCAAATATGTCAGTATACAATTAAAAAAAAATAGATATTTGATTATGGTGAAGTGGTTCCCAAATCGTCATGGTAAATGTTAAAATAATTGGAAAAGAATAAATGAATATATTACTTAAAATTACATAATTTTATAGTTTAATCTGGAAAATTTAAGGAAAAACACAAGAAAATTACAAATGTTGTTATTATTATAATAATATTCTTTCACTGAAACGATTTTTACTCCTTGAATTTCGAAATTTTTTTTTTTGAAAAACTATTAAACCCATTCTCTTATAATAAAATATATTGTTAAATTAATAATAAATAAAATTTCGATTTATTCAAGCGTCGTCTTTAATGTGATGTTATACTATCAATTTGTACCCAAAATGTTTGATATTAAATTATTCATGCTTGTGCCTTGCTAATTACACTTTATGCATAGTGACAATGAAGCCTGAGTCAACAGGGTGGAGGGTGGAGGAGACCAACTAATTACGAACAAACTGTACCCAACATAAGGAAGCCATCTCGAAGGATACAGCCTTTGATCTCGAGGTCTAAGGCACTTCTTGTAAGGTATCTCATCCATGTGTGAGTTTGTCTAGACGTCATAAGCAGAAGGCCCTGCATTTACAAAGTTGAGCACATGTCGAACCAGCATGTTTCTTACCTGCGTTTGGCAGCTTATCAAAGCATTTAATTAACAACGAATTAGCAATTATGGAGCACTATTATGTGTATGTTGAAATTACAGTAACTAGAAACTTAAGTAGAAAAGATAATGCTGATTAACCATCCAGTGCCTATTGTCGTCTATAGGAGACCCAACTGAGCGTTCATAAAAATAAGTTAACTTAAGCTGTTCCAAAGCACCTAGATAGCTTTATTCGAACTATTGTTTAGTCGTATAATAAATAAGAATTAGTCTGTAGCCCAAATTATTATTTGAATTTTACGCCAATTTTCATGCTTATAATAATTTTGTTAAAGACATTCTGAGGTTTCAGTAAATTATATGATTTACACATTTTTTACTCAAATTACGGAACAAAAACAAGTAAGATTAAATTCTTATTGAAAGAAGATAGTTTACCGTATGAAGTAGATTGTAGAGAAATAGGTGGGGGTAAATAAAGGTATCAAAATAGTAAAAGAAAACTATCTTTTGTGAACCAACGTTTTACCCCACTGAGCAGGGCTAAATGAAAAAACATTATAGAATATACTTCAATCTGGCAGGTACTTCCCCTATGTTTATTTATTATTTTTATTAACGTTTCTAATGTCTCCTTTTTATATATTACTATACCTCACCTATGCCATATTTACTACACCTATCTGTTTACCTCTTTACCAGCGAGAGAAATACTATATTCATTCATGCTGCCCAAATACATCGGGTTGCAACATTACACTGCATACTAATCAATCCGTAAAAGGACATATATAAATTACATATTTTTACATGATATAATAAAAAGGAAAGAAAACATTTTTTTCCCACAGTTTTCTTTTACAATCAATTCCAGTCTACACACTAAATACAAATATTTGAATTTATTCTTTTTTTTCTTTCCCATTCTTGTCCCGTCCATTTCACAATTTTTATTTCATTTTATCGACAAATTCACTCTCCCGAATTCCCTCTCCCAGATCCCCCCCCAGTGACCCGCTATTAGACAGCGATGTGAAATCAAACCAGAGAAATACTAGTCACAGCAGTAAAACAAACAAATAAATACATTTTACCAAAACAAAATTAATAAATAGATTTAAAAGAAAATATAATAAAAAGTTGGCTAAAAGAAATACTTGATTGGATAATAAGTTTTAAAAAATAAATAAAAATAATAATAATAAAATAATTTAATGAAAAAATAAGTTAGATAAGTTAAAACACATAAATCGAAAGGTTCACCTAATAATAATAAATAAATAATAAAATTTATTAGTCTAGATTTGTATTTAACACTTTATCACACCTGGGCCCTGTTTCATAATAAGGTACAAAGTAATACTATTAGTCTTGTCGATTTAACTTAATACAATTACAGTGACTTTTATAATAGTAACTTGTACTTTAGCACTTTTTAACTCCTGTACTACTAATGGTCCTCCCTATGATAAAAAAAAAGTATTAGTGTGATTAACATATTGTTTCTATACTTGTATTTTGAACCAATACTATTAGCTTTCATTATGGAACAGGGCCCTGGTTGTATTTATTAGTAACTAGTTTCTAGCCTACCTACATGTATTCGTACTTATATTATTATTATTTTTTATATATACTTCATAAACCTAATAATTGTTTTGAATTGTTTTTTTATTTTAATGTTCTGTCAATTCTATAATGTTTGTATCTTGTTTTTTTTTTTTTTCATTTAGCCCTGACAAAGCCCTACAAAGTGGAGTGGAACGTTAGTTAACAATAAAAAGTTTTCTTTTACTATTTAATTACCGCCACCCGGACTATCCTCCAACACTGAGACTAAGTTCACTTTTTATTTTAATTAAATATGTATCGTCACGAAAAACATGTCTTTTTAGACAAAATATTTTAAATGATTGCCTTGATCTACATTTTAAGAGAAACAGTGGCAGTGTCTGTTGTCACTTACAGATAACGTAGTATGCTTTGACTCGACACTGTCAAAAATACGGACAAAGAAGTCAAAAATAATTGAGACCTCGGAACCATATAGGGTTTGGAAATACTGTTGGTGTATTATTACCTACATTACCGACGTAGTAAGTTAGCATCTATCTATGTATTATGTGACCAAAAAACTGCATAAAGACAATATTACGGATAGCATATTCTTTATTATTTTATTTCTTATGTACTCTACCATTGATGTTTATGAAACACTCCAGCACGAGGCTCAAACATGTTTTAATTTAAAATGTAATTAATGGTCTTATATTTAAATAATCAATGTTTTACTGTATAAACATAGTATAAGATGTTAAAACACATCCATCTCAAACTTTTGAAACTCAATAATCATAGAAAGAAACAGAAATACAGATTATTTTTTCATTTTAGTTTTTTTATATAAAAATTTTCAATTCATAAATATTAGTACGTACAATAATTATTACATTGATTCCAGTTATACCCTTTTACAATTAATTTGTCTTTACTGCTAAATAATTATTACTTATAACTACATTTTAAAACTCATCAATAAAAAAACTGAAAAAACATCACCAAAACATTTTGAAATAAAATAAAATGCAGGTCTCGTTTCATGAAATTAAATTCATGAATTTTACAACAAAATGTGCCGAGTTCTCTTATATTTATGTTATTTTTGCATATCTTATTCCAGCAATATAGAGGGTAAAATTAAAAGAAATCCTGAGTAAATTTATCTAAATATACATCCTGATATAGATACATATTCTCGTACGATGTCTGAATGTATTTTAGTTATTACTGTGTAATATGAATAGTTGTTTCAAAATTCTTAGGCATTTTTTTGGGGGGGATGCTTGTAGTTTTTTTTTCTAAGTTAGGTAAGTTATCGAAGCTCCATATACAATGATAAGTATTAGTTATGATTTATTGAGTATCAATTTATTTTTTGGAGATTTTGATTGTAAAGATTGGTATCTAGTAATGTAAAAATTTGATATAAAGATTTTTTTTATTTAACTTTTAATTTCAATGATTCTCATACATAAAATTATTATAAATTAAATAATAATGACTGTCCAAATAGGTTTTAACTAATTAAGATTAAAATTTTGCCTTATTAAAAAAGAAAGAGATAAAACGAAATTTCACCATTTTTTTCTGAAAATTATATCAATGATAGAATGAAATATAAAATTATTTAAATATAATTGTTTTGACTATACAATTAATTATTATCAATTAATACAATTTCTAAAAAGTCATAATAATGACAATGAATAAATTATTTTTATATTATATAACTTAAATTCAGAATGTGATTCGAAACGGATTTGGATAGTGTACAGTTGAATTGTGTAAGAGAAATATCCTTTAAAAAACCTTTTAAAATGACAGTGACAAAAAATGGTACAGTTAAAACGAACTTTAAGGACTATAAAACAAACAAAAATTTAATTTCATTGATTCCTAGAAAAGCCTTTAGTTTAGTAGAAAATTAATTTTAATTGAAATAAAATAGAAGTGAAAAAGATTCACTCTAACATCACTAACGCTCAACTGGACAAACAATTTTTTTCTGAGTCGTGAACATATTATTGCAAAAAATTGTTATTATTTATTTAACGATTTAAATGAAATAAAAAAAAGCATTATTGATTGTATTAAAAATGCTTACACATAAGAAGAAATTATGGCTTTACAATCATCAACTAAACATTAAAAATTAATTAGTCTTTAAGGTATAAAAACTACCGACTAAATAGACGTAAATATTTAAATATAGAACACGATCAGATGGAGGCAGGTTGGCTGTTTACGATACTCTAATGCCAACTCCGGTTTGGGGTATTCACTAAAAGCATTCGGAATGATTGCGATCAATGTTAGAGCATCCCAGATAATATCCTTATTTATATTCACGACCGGACTCACCTGGTCGCAAAACCGTTCCTTTTTACGTTTATGCTCCAACACGTCGAGTCGCGAAGACACTATCAGAGTAGTACGACTTTCCTGACATCTGATAAAATTTTATAAATAAAATTAGAGATAAAATCGGCTCATTGAAGCCGATAGTTCTTAAGAAGAGGGTAAAGCTTAAGTCAGAAAATGGCTGAAATTTGTTGTTTTATAACATTTTGCATGTCTGATTTATTTTATTCCGCCAATCTATTGGCGGATATCAATTCCTAGACACTTCATTTAAAAGTCTACTCTGAAAAAAAAATCTTAGATAGAGAAGGGTCATCTCGATTTTAATTGGCTTTACCGCGTTTAAAACATCCCGCGATTTCGGACATTTTCTAATTAATATTTTATTTCCTGCCTTCCTAAAATCTTGAGAACAAATGATGCTACAAAATACACGATGAATTCCATAGAATTAGAGCTTACTCAAGCCTTGACTAGATCAGTATATAACAAAATTACGGGGCAACCGCAATTAAAACACTAGAAAAATACATTTTTTCCATTGTTATATCTGTTAATGATTAATAAATTTTAGTATATATGTATATGTAGTTGACCGTAAAAATTGATATATAGGAAGATGGTCAGGGTTGCGGTCACAAGTGAAACGAAAATAGTTTACAACTATTTTATTTTCCAACGTTTTGCCCCACTTTGTAGGGCTTCATCAGGGCTAAAAAGATACAAAATGAAACTAAGTTAAGATAAAATAATAGAAATAAAAATAAAAAGATAAAAAGATACAAAGGCAAGAGTTTTTAGCCCTGATGAAGCCCTACAAAGTGGGGCGAAACGTTGGAAAATAAAATAGTTGTAAACTATTTTCATTTCACTTGTGACCGCAACCCTGACCATCTTCCTATATATAAATAAATTTTAGTATTTAACACGACTGTAATATAGACAAACAAGAGAGTATATTTATAGACATTAACAAACGAAAAAAACAACAGCAAATTCATATGGTATTGTGGTCGATATTATATTGTATTGTATATATTATTAAGGATTCAATTATAAGAAGTCGAGAAATAAAAAACAAAAACCTTAATTAATTTTCCACAATAAGATCGGTAAACTGATGAAACTAACACAATAGAAGGACTGAGTTGACACCAGAGAAGTTTTTTTTTATCTGGTATAATCTATATATTCAATAATAAATTATAAATATTAATAGATATACAAAACATATTTAGTAACAAGTGGATTCCTAAAATGTTAATAAACGCTGAACCGACGGGTAAACGTCCGAGGGGTAGACCGAAACGTAGATGGAAGGATTGCGTTAAAACTGATTTAGTAGAATTGGGTTTAGAGGGGCATAGCAGGAAGGATGTATGTAGAGAGAGATTGATGGTATCGGCATTGAACCTTCGGGTTCGATAGGCCTTCATTATTATTATACGAAACATGTTTTCAAAAGGAAAACATATAAAATACAAATTTTATAGGATTATGAAATTCTACACGATAGAAGAGCCAATGTGATTTTAACTGAAAGAAATTATTTATTTTTAACTGATAAAGACTGTTATATTTATTATAATTATAAAATAAACAAATACAATTAATCAATAACAATTCATTAGGTGCCATGTACGGAACGTACATGGCACCTAATAATAAAAAGTTACTTAAGGTACAAATAAGTATAATAAGTATCTTTTTTATTTTTTTTTAATTATCGACTTGCACATTCCTTTTTGTCTTAACAACTAATCCCATAATCAGCTCACCAAATAAAAACAAAACATAAATACGAATTTGTATTGAGCTTCAGGAATCACAATATTTTATGTGGACCACTTCGTAACCATTATAATCGATTTTTTGCATCAGAAAGTGTAATTTCAACACCGTTTCGAATGATGGTAGTCACGGCATCACGTGATCAGGGCAAAGGTTCCCGAACAACCGAACAAAGCACAATGCTACTAAAATACTTTTTTCCGAGTTTGCCATTTGCCATGTTTCCTATGATATTCTTAAATCTCAGATACACTACTGATTTAAATAGAATTCAGTCCGGATAGTATAGATTGAGTTATTTTAATATTTGTAAACGTTGAGCAGTTACTTACAATTATTAGGCCACTTATGCGTAATATTCCGCAGCAAGATTTAGTTATTTTTTATATTTCATTAAACCAGAATATTTTTTTTTTTTTTTTTTATTTTAAATTGATAGATTTATTTATTGATAGATATTACAATCTGCCACACAGTTGTGGGCAATAGGTAATATTGATAAATGATCTCATACATACTAAAATAAAA
>NW_027111172.1:423691-452799 GCF_000696795.3 Halyomorpha halys | reverse complement strand
AAAAAAAAAAAAAAATCAAATTTATATTATTGTACATAATGGATTCAAATATTTCTGGAATTACGGATTTAATTTATCATTTATATTTGATTATAATCGTATACATTATTAATAAAGTACAAAATGAATATTTACCTAGGCAGATCGTTCAAAAGTGATCTACTTGATGGGAAATGTTTAGCAATATTACTAAACTTAAAAAATTAAACGAGAACAGAAGGAAGAGAACAATACCAGAATAAAGGACCTTTAAAAATAGAATCAATGCACCGAGCAGTACTGTAAGAGTACGGAGGGATTTCTCTCCCGGAACAAAAAGGCAACTACGAGCTTCTTGCTGAATAGATTCCAAGAACTGAACTTTGAAATTAAACGGATTCGCGAAAGGCTAGATCCGGACAACCAGACAATGCGGACTTAATAAACTTCCTGAAAAATAGCAAAGCGTTAAAAAATGGAAGGATTTTAGAAGAACTGTGGGAGATGGCCGTCGAAATCCTCATCTCTGAAAAGACAAAATATTTCCGGAATATATCGAAGAAAGTAAACAGACAGATGGTTAGTAGTATAACTACATGAAAAGACACCGAAATGAACTGAGAAGTGCTATCGAATGTTAATATAATCTTCTTGTATTCTTTCTGGGAAAAGACCATGTCCAAAGAGTTTTGTAAATTAAATTTTTTTTTCCACGTATTTAAAAGTAAACACTAAACTTCAATTTTCTCCGTTTGAAATTCTTGTGAGTAAAATCATTATTTCCGCAGGTCCTTACAAATTACAGAACTATATTTTGATAAGCTATGGATTTTTTAACTGAAATCATCATTCATACTTGTCGAGGCAAACTAAGTTGAACACGAAGATAACTCCAAATAGATTGATAAACTGGTTGCCTAGAGTGATGACTATTTGAATGGTCCGACAGAAGATCATTCCAATCCATTGTTTTTTATTATTATAGGACAAGTAGTAATATATGTTTACTTAATACACATTTTAAGAATATTAGAAATTATAAATCAAATAGAAAAAATATATTTCTTTTGAATTGATATTTTAAGTTTTTAACATGATTTAAAGTTAAAAAAACCAACAAAATATAACTGTTCACATCAATATATTTTAAACTAATTAATGGTAAAAATCAATAAAATTGTAAGTTAAATCAATACTTTGCTAATATCAATGCTTTGCAAAATATTTTATACAGTTAATATCGTGAATTTTAAATATTTTTTTGTTGATCTACAATTTTTTTTTATTCTATAGCACAACAAAAAACTGAAATGCCGAAAATCGGTTGGAGTGATTAGATTTAGATTGAGAACTCCATAGATGGAGTTTAGTATCGATGGAATCTTAGTCGATAATTTCATAATCATGGTCGCGTTCGTTATTGGCCACCTTTAGACGAATCTTTTAATATTTTAAACAAGTTTACAACGGGATATAAAAATTTTAACCTATTATCGGTATTTAGAGCTATATCGTCATTTTAAAGTGATAAAAATAATGATGAACCAAAAAAATTCTAACCACAACAGTACTAACATAACAACCATCAGCATTACCATTCACCATTCTACATCTTGGAAGTAAATTATTAATGAATCGCCAAAAGTTGATGCGAAACGTTACGACACTAAAGTTGACAACCACGCCAATTAACAGGACGGAATGTGTAAAAGCTTTGTAGAGCAATTTTAAGCCGACAGGGGGCGGGCGAGATTGCGGCCGCTCTTAATTAACACACCTCTCTCCTGTAGTACAATTATGAATAACTCCCCGTCAGGACAGGTCTCGGAGCCCCACTGGGTGCTGTAGTCTTCTCGTTGGCTGTTCCAAGCTAGTTATTAAACTTAGTTATATGAATTGGAGGAGTGAGCCGGGGAAATTATGAGGCGGATTATGAATTGGTTATAATAGCCAGGTCGTATGTGTGGTGAATGAATATATTTTCTGGAATCAGAAATGAATAGAGATATTTTCAATATTTTTTTAGAAAATATAATTTTAGAGCGATTTTAAGGGTGACTCCAACCACACTTCTTTCCATAAATCCACTAGCATTTACCTTTGCATAATTAACTTATTATGCCACTATTCTAATATCATTAAAATAAAGAATGAAATGTAAGATAACTAATTCCAAGCTAACTTTCAGCTCATCATCGCCCAATTCGAGGATGACTGTTAAGTGATAAAATTATCTTTACTTTCTCGGCATTTTATACGATATCCGGTTAGAAAACAAAATTAAAATCATTTTACTATACCTCTCATAGGTATTAAATTTGTTACACTTTACGATCAGAACCTATAATGTTTCTTAAATTCCTTCAAAGCCAGAAAAAGTTAAATTTCAAGTTTTGAAAAATCTTAGACCATACTGGTCTGTCGCGGTTGTCAGAGAATCCTATATATATATATATTAAATGAAATAATCACACGAAAAAATATATATAGCAAAATGTACTTACCAAATTATGAAAGAAAAAAATAGATACTTTCAGTTAAAGACGACAAGCCAAGTCGAAAATCAAGCTAGAGCACTAGTATCGCTATGGTACTTCATAATCAGTTAAGTACCATAGCGATACTCCTTATATAACAATGAGATGTCACGTAACATTTCTATGGATACAGACAATTCTATTGGATGATAATAATGACGTCACCATACCTACTCTTAAGTTTTCAAAGTCTGGTTAAATCCTTTAGAAAAAAAACAGAGTGCATTAACTAGGCCTATGTGCTACAGGTATTACATGTTCAAAATTCAAACCTTAGGAAATTAAATCTTATCTTATTGACATCCGATGAGGGAAAAAAAAGAGAGTATTATAGTTCAAAGTCGAAAGTATTAAAATATAAGAGAGATTAAAAAGTCCTACTTAGTAACGGATCTATTACTATACGAAGGGGTTAGAAGATATTAGCTCTAAATATCAATGTTGATGTTTTAGATCCAACCAGTTCAAAGTACTTACATTTTAAAATTAATATTCGCCAGGGATTATAGAACATTAAAGTCAAATTGTAATTATTTATCTTTAAAGGCTCAGCCTTAGAGTCCGATCTTCTTTTCTTCGCTAGACTCGTGCAAGAAAATGGTGGCGAATGAAAAGAAAAGGATCCCTATACCATCATAATAAAATGGCAGCGAACGAAAAAAAAAAAGGGATAGCGAAAACAAACCCGTTAGTTTCTCAAACAGTATAAAAACGAAATGGCGGCAGAGCCCACTCAGCCAGCAAACCCATAAGTTTCTCAAGCAGCGTAAAACTAAAAATGGTGGCCGGGCACGCTCAGCCTCCACCAAACCCGTAGGTTTCACAAACAGTATAAAAGCAGAATAGTGGCCGTGCACACTCAGCCTCCACAAAACCTGCAAGTCATTCAAACAGTATAAAAACATGGTGGCGGGCATTCTCAGCCTTCAACAAACCAGCAGAAAAATAAAATGGCGACCGGTTACACTCAGACCTTTCACAACCTCAAGTATCCCAAGTTGCAACAAAACAAAATGACGCAGGGTGGTTATAGAAGTATACAAAGTGGGTATCTGACCCTTCAATGGATGGTGGGGATAAACAATATGGCGCCTGAGGCAAGCGGTGATGTGATTGGCTGATTAGAGAGGGGTGTGGATAATAGAAGGGTCACGTGACATAGAAGTGGCGTGGCCTAGTGGTCACGAGACATATTACGTGAGTGGTTAAGGTGAATATGCGATTTCCCCCCTACTCCTGATCACGTGACTAAACGATGGCCTATCATTGGCTGTACAATAGTCACGTGACCAAGAAAACAGAGTGGTGGCCGATCACCCTAAATCCCTATCAAAACTTTAAGCCCCTAAAGATTTGAAAAACAATACGTTGACCGGCCACACTCTGCGTACACAGTTTACACGACTATAAGAATAAAATAGTGGCCTGGCACACTCCACGTCTATAACGTATGTATTTCATTGGATTGAAGGAGGTTACGTAACAGCTGGGAAGGTTGCAGTGAATAAAGCAGGTAAAAGGGAATTGAAAAAATTAACACGACTATTTTTACATTTTTAACATATGGCAATTCTATTAGCTGATAATAATGACGTCACTTATCCTACTTCTATATGTAATTTATTGGTGGTTCTAAGTTTCTTCACTTCAGCCGAATGAATTAACTGATAAAGATCAATCGAGACCAATATCTGTGTTTATGTTTTAGGTATTGTCTGTTCAAAATTCAATCCTAAGGAAATTAAGTTTTGCTTTGTTGATCCTCTGAGGAAACTAAAGTAGAAAGTATTGTAGTTCGAAGTCGAAAGTATTAAACGATAAGAGAGATTAAAAAGTCCTACTTAGTAATGGATCTATTTATCTCTCAGATTGTTTATGCTTTAGGGATCATACAAGTTTAAATTTCCTTGTTTACTCATCGAAGGGATTAGAAGATAATGGTCTACGTATAAGTGTTTATATTTTAGGTTTAATCAGTTCAAAGTATTTACATTGTTAACACTAGACGATTAAAAGCATAAAGAGGATTAAAGTTCAAAGTCGGAATGATTAAAAGATAAGGAACATTATAAAGTCTTACTTATCATTGTGTATGCTTAATGGTTCAGCAGGTCAGTCCGATTTTGTTTTATTCGCAACAATATGATAGAGAACAGAAAGAAAAGGATCGCGAGACCCTCGTAGTAAAATGGTTGCTAACTATTGGGTGAACAAAAGGAAAGGGGTTGCGAGATACTCATAATAAAATGGCGGCCGGGTACCAAACACCTCTGCCAAACCCATAAGTCTCTCAAACAGCAGTGGGGAAACAAAATGGCGATTGGGCACACTTAACCGCGGGTTATAGTATAAAAAGTGGGTATCTCATCCATCAATGGTGGTGGGGATTATCAAAGCTCAAAATGGTGGCCTAACCATGCCGTGATTAATAATCAGGGCGTGGCCTAATAGTCACGCGACCGATCACGTAAGTGGTTAAGGTTATGAGTTAAATTTAAATCCCCGCAATGGGTCACGTGACCAAATACTAGCGTCTGATTGGATGCCTAATGATCACGTGATTGGTCACGTGACCGATCACATGACTGCTTAAGGATAGGTCGAGCTGAAAATTCAAATTCAAATCTCCCGCCATAGGTCAAATGTTCATCGTTGGTGCTGATATCTAGTGGACACCGTCTGAACTAAAAACACTAGTGCTGCACTCTGGTGGCAAGTCAGGAACTTACTTTGAAAAATGTCCCAGAAGCCTCAATCTACACTGCTGTGTTTAATTAGTTAAGAAAACTCAGTTGTTATGAACATTAAGTTAGAGAATTTTGTGTGATTTTTTGTAATGAGAAGATTAACAAACTAAGATAAACTTAACATTAATTAAACAGCTTGCTTTCTTCAAAGTGGAGCTACTGAATTTTATTTGAGGTCCATACATTCCATGATGAAACACTAAAGGATATAGTACGCCTCATGTCGCTATCATGGCCTTATTGCATAAGTTACTATAAAGTAGAAAAGTTATATATGTCCTAATAATACTAATTTATTCCTGGAAGGTTTCGATTTTAGTTTTTTTCTGGCTCTGTATGTAATTAAATGTAAATTTTAAAGAAATGTAAGTCTAGAATATATGGTATAGAATATATTTATAAATAGTTTAATTTTGTATTTCTAGTATATAGTGTAATCTGGGATTAACCCCTAATCTTAGCTTGGGGCCACTTGTGTGTAGTTTAATTACATATAAATATAAAATGTGGAATGTTAAACGTAAAATAAATAATACACTGTTATCTTTATAATGCGTGTCATATAAAGATAACAGAATTAAAACGGTATTTTTATTTCTTGGATATTAACGTTCATACTGCAATTAGAGATAGTACCATTACCAAGAATGGCATCATAAAAATAATTCAAGTGCCCTTGAGAAGCGTTTGTAAAGCAATAAGCTTTAACTACAGTGCCCTTACTTTTATTTTTAGTATTATGAACTTTTAAAAGCAGTAATATCAAGTACATAAACCCTGATAGTTATCTGGTTAATTAATAGAAAAGTTGAAAACCCCCAATATATAAAAGCCACAGCACTAGCGATAGTATACAAAATAACCATGATTGATAAAGTGGTAATTTGCATATAGCATCTAATAGTAGAAGCAGAAAGCACACTGAATTAATACATATAACTTAACATATTGTAAATTTTAAAACAGACATAAAAGTTATGGGACAAAACTATGTCGATATAAGTAATAAAATTAATGTATAACAATAACCAAAACAAATAAAGATGATATTAAACTAAGCCTTCTCAAGTAAATAAAAGTTCAAAAGCCCAATTACAGAGCGACTTGAATGAGCGAAAAAACGTATAACGTGAGAATAAAACATTAAATTTAAAAATTAAATTTTGTTAAATAATGTATTGTAACATAAATTGCAGAACAATGACAAATTATAATATCAGGGCAAATCCCTTGAAGGGGTGTATATTAATTAAAGGAGAATACAAGGTAATCAAATAAAAATATATTGATATTTGTTTTTTCATTTATTAAAATAATTGCTCTACAAAGTAATATAACTATTAATTATGTAAATGTAAAAGATACATTTGTTTTAATGTAATTATATAATAGACTATATGATGAACAATTGTTCCGGAACATCTTCAGAAAGAAAATAAAGAAACAGAAAGTAATAAGGGTATTTCTTGAAAAAAAGAGAAAAAAAAAATAGAAAATGAAACCCTTAGAAACAGATTTAATACTGAAAACTATTTATAAATAAACATGGATTATTATTATTATTATTATTAATGTAAATATGTTAAAAAAATACAAAATTAAAATAAACTGTTCATGCAGTATCATCTTTCTAACTATATTGGACATAGACGATGGTCTTCTTACAAACCGTTTTAGTACATTTCGATGTTAGGGAGCGTTTGGCCAGTTTTACTGTTTCCTGAAAGCGCTAGATCCTAGTTTATCGGAAATTTCTGCATAAGCACACAGCATGACATCTGACAGGCTTTTGTAGCCGAGGAAGTTGAAGCAAAAGTTGACTTTTATTTTATGACTGCCCCAAGGAATGAAACTTTGAAAGTCTCACTCTGGATAGAATAAGTATAACATTGAAACAAATAAAAAACATGAAATGACTAAGAAGGAGGTTAAAAAAACTAAATTATCTGGTATTATACATTAAGGAAACTTTAATTATACATTAAGTTTAATTAAGTAGCACATGTTTTCCTCCGAGACAAACATGTAATCATCAAACAAATTTCAAAAAAAACGATTATTCAACAGATGCTTTAGAATAATATGTTAGACATGTTATCTTTCAATGAAAACAAACTAATCATAAACATCAAGAACGTCATAATTATTTGGAATTCACGGATTTAAATAACTGAGACAGAAAAAAACGAATATACTAAACTTATTGATTATACTAACTTAAAGCCTTGGGAATGTTATCAATATTCCTTATGTCATTTACCTCATACCTTCCAAATTGTTTAAATGTCCTTAAAATCCTTATAAAAATCCTTGTGGTCAAGAATAATGGACTAAGAACCTCAGCATTCTCGTTCCAAATTCTGTGTTATTTTTTATTTATTTATCACCCTACCCTGCCTATTAGATAATACGGGTGTTCGCAGCAGAGGGTACAGCTCATTGCTGCATATGACAGTGTACACAGCTTGGTCTTGCTACGAAATATATCATGCCCTTCTATAGAGGCCTTGCTGGTGTACCTTATTCTCTCCTACTCAGGGAGAAGTGAGTAGACCCCACAGCTTCCTTCCACCCGTACTCGAATACTTGTGGTGTGGGTAATTTTCTTTCAGCTCTGTCAGAACATAGAGTCCTGTTTCCCTCATCATCTCTGCTTTCAGTGGTTCATAGGCGGTAGAGGCAAGTATGATCGATGTTTATGCCATGTACTAGCTTAGCTTGGAAACCCCCATGCCCTGTGAAACCCCGTAGGGGAGGACTTACGTTGATTCTAAGCATGAACCAACGGTAGGAAAGTACTTCCTTATGGTAGCCCCTTTTGAGCAATCCACCCACCGTCGGTTTCACTCTTGCAAGATTTCTTCTCGAAGTGTCCTTTTCCATCTGTTGAAGTTTTCGCCAATATGCGCTTGGAGGTTCTCCGATAAATCCATCAGACCTTCCCTCTTTATCTTGTGTCGATAATAGTATTCCTACAGGAGAAGATCGATAGGCACCCCTCCAGCCAACACCTGTTAAACCAATTTATTAATTGCTACAAATTAACTAAATTCTGTGTTACTGAATCGATTCGTTCCTATGTTTCTACAGATAGTCGTATCCATAACTACAATTATATTTTATTATAGTTTACTCTAGAGCTTCCAACAGTAGTAAGAGGCTAAAAAATAATTCTACAGCATAATTAAATAATGATCAACCTTTTTGAAATTTATAAGTCAAAAACCAGATATAGAAGTTGACATGACTGCTATTCTATACCCAAATATAATTACTTCTTAACATCTTTATTTAGTGTAAACGATGCAAGGAAAGATTGTGAATCGTGCGGCCATTCGGATGTTCTTGTTCATATCATATTTTGCACATAGAAACTGTATTGAAATGTTTTAAATAAATCACCATTTTAATCGAGTAGCGTCTTCTCATTGACTTCGCAGGCATAATTATTCCACTATTTGTGTACCGTGCACTTACTGTTATGGCTTTATCTTTAAATATAGGTTGATTTGATTAAAATAATTTCGTAACCTAAGAAACGAGACAAAGTGATAATAGATGAATAGGTTTAATGTACATAATTAGGTTTTTACTATTTTTTGCCTTAAATGCACAAGTTCTACTTTCCCCTATTAATAGTAAAGCCTATAGGAATCGTCTAAACCTGTTTCATTAAAACCAGGACATTCTTCCTTAGAATTTTACTCTCCCCAACCCTATTTTCTTCCAATGCACTCCTCAGTGACCAAGTATTGGTATGATACATTTCTTGACCTGGATGAGTCCAACGTGGAATATGTTTTGTCATTCATGTTCAGGCTTGGAATTTATATGGAAAAACTAACCACCCTATTCCTGTGGTTTAATAGCTCGCTAGCTCCAACCGGACATGAAACTCACAATAATAATTATAAAATCCATTGTCCTGGAAAAAAATGTTCCCAGGAGTAGTGAATATTGTGCCATTTGCACCTAACTCTCATAATTAAGTTTATGAATGTTAAACGACATCAATCACCAATTAATATAATAATCATTAACAACGATGGATCTCAGTTGTGAGATTACAGATTAGATATTAGTGAGAGGAATTATAATATTAATGCAGATAGGGTTGTTAGTTGCTGGCTTCTGACTGCAGAGCAGGGAACAAGGCCTAACTAACAGTGGAATTAGTTAGCAAAACTGACTAACTGTCCATTACTGGACCTAACTTTGGCCAACTCCTGTCTCTCCTCCTAAACCCTCTTCATAGCTTCTCATACAATTCTTCAAGATTTATTTCGAAGAGGTTTTTTAGTCTTTGGAAAAATTTTATCTCAATGAAAACAGACAAAATGAAGAGAACCAAATCCAAAATAGAATCTACTGAGGTGCCTTTAGTCGATCGGACCAGACCGGATCAATCGGGAGTGTCGTTGACCAGATCCGAGAGAGAGTGTCGTGTAAAGTAAATGTCCAAGACCAAATTTGGGTGGAATGATGGGAACGGTGATGAAAGATCATATCGTTTATTTTGACTGCTATGTCAGTCGCTATGAAAATGGACCTCTTTTACTCACTACCAGATTTATCCGGTTTAGTCCGATCACCTACTCTATCAAGTTAGATTCGAATTATTGTAAGTTTATAATCTACCGGCTAAATGAGAGTCCTGAATAAGACACAATATCATTTGAAAAAATTTAGAAAAAAAAAAAAGTGTTCATAGCTATTTGAGGACCTATTTTGACTGACACCCGGCTCTTGTTTTGTTATCTAGGGTCAGTAAGAGAACTTTTTTTTTTTCTCACTAAGCCAAAGGAGGCATTTCTGCCATTTTGTTTCGTACAGCCCAGTATAGTTTAGCTCTGCCGATGTAACTCCAGTCTGTAATCAAGTCCGCCGTTGCCGCACATGTAAATATGTGATCGCCAGTCATCTCACCAACTCCACACAGGACGCAGTCCGAAGATTTAGTCACTCCTATTCTCTTCAGGTGGTGCCGCAAATAGTCATGTTCAGTAGCCAACCTGAAACATGCCACCGACACCGCTCTTGGTAAAGCCAATGGAGGGCGCCTCTTAGGATATAACAATGCCGCCCAGTCTTGCCCCCACATTCTCCTCTACTTCTTTCCTCTGCTCTTTCAGGGATAGCGCTTCGAACCATTTCTTTCGCCATGTCCATGGTGATAAGAAGAAGCGGCTGTGGTTGGCTAGCTGGGAATGAGGAGGCGGATCGACTTGCACGGGATCCGCCTCCTCATTCCCAGGTATACCGCAATGGGCTGGAATCCACTGCGTTCCCAATACTGTAAGTATTTCTCTTTTACACTGTATGGATTTCCGGCATGCGAGAATTCTAGCGTTAGTTGAGGGACGTTCAGACGCTATTGACAGCAGTGCTGCCCTAGAATCCGACAGCAGAACTATCTTCTTTGCGCAGGCGTGAGTAATCTTTTCTAAAGCTAAAGTAATTGCAGCTACCTCTCCATCAAAATTGGTAGCGTTTGCTCCAGCAGGTGCTGACAGTTGGAACAGCCTACTATAGACACCTGCACCCGCATTTTTATTTGCCTCTAGCTGACCCGTCGGTGTATATATGGATCCATTCTGGCTCAGGGTAGCGCTCGGCTATAGTGGCCAATGCCAGTCCTTAGTTCTTCCGCTGGGGCCATGGATTTGTTGATGGGCATTATTAGATCCAGCACTATAGCCTGAAGAGAACTTTATAGTAACAGTTGTTTTTTTGGTGTTTCACATCCAACTATATTGCTAATGAAAACATCAAATAAATAGCATTATGTACAGTATTTTACTTATGTTAAGATATTATCTTATTAATTATTTTATGGTATTATCTTACGTTATTAATTCAATGTTTTATTAGCATAGAATTGTAGCATTGTATTATTTAACATTAGTTTAAAACAATGTTATATAATTTTATGATATTACAAAAAAAATAAATTTGGAATTATTTGAATTATGATAATAAAACTATTATTTAGCTCGTTTATTATAATTTTCCATAAGACCTCTTGGTTACCATTTCTTAGTAAAGTAGCTTAAATCACAATCTAACATGCATTATTTATAAAATAACAAAAATAAGATTTATAAACACGAAATGTTCTAAATCATCAGTCAAACGAAAAAGTCCAAAGTACAATAATAAGAATTCGATATACGTGATACCAGAGAGATTTGTTTGTTTTAATGATAGACTGTTAACCAAAGAAGAAAATACAAATTACTGTAATTAAATAAATACACTTATAAAGGATAAACTTTAATATAAATACCTTGCCAGATATTGGCTAATGTAATGAAATCATCGAAGGGTAAAATGAAATTGGTTTCTTGGAGAGAGGAACATTTAAGAAGCTTGTGAGCTGAGCCGGGCAATCAGGTGAGGATTTTCTCCAAGGCAGTCACCAACTTTATTATTGTAATGGACTAATGGTCATACTAATCCAATTACAAATCTTTATGTGATTAAAGTGGGATAAATATTTGAACTAATTTATAATATTTTTTTAGTGCCAATCGTATTTATATTACCCACTTGTGACTGCTAAGAGTTAACTACTTTATCGAAAAGTAAGTTGCGATTAAAGCAGTATATCACATTTTATACTGATAACATTAGTGTGAAAATTTACCTAGTAAAAATCCAACAGATTTTTAAATTTAAAGTATAATTTAAACATTATATGACCGTAGCAGCGTGGCAACGCGCCTGTCAACCTTTTTCTTTATTATTTATTTCTACCCCTGCTTTTTAAGCAATACAGAACTGCAGCAGCAGTTCGGTGTTACATATCCATCATCAAACTATGGCTAATAAAACAATTTACAATTTTAATGATTCATGTACAGGTTTCACTAGTTTTCAATCTTAAAGTTCAGTCTACTGCGCCTCCTCCGTCCGCAGGCTTTAAAGGGGCTGGTCTTCTTCTTTGACGAACATTGAAGTGGCTTGGTCCAATAATTGTTTTCCGGCCGCATACAAATTCGTTGTAATGCGGGTAGTTTTCTTCACTTACTAGATGAGGGAAGTCGTTCTCTGTGAAGGCGTAGAGTCCGGTTCCCTCAGCAATCTGGCCCGTAATGCATCAAAGGCGATACGATATGATGATGTGCACGACACGCAGTCTGCGGAACACCACGACTAGGGTCAACATTAATTTTGACTAGTAAAAATTTCATTAGAGTAATCAAAATTTGGGGTGAGATAACTGCCTTTTTTTCTTCCCGGCTCTTGTACTATAAGAAAAAATCATTAAAGGCCTGATCGGAGGTTAAATTATTCACTGCTGATCCTGTGTTGCGTGAAGAGGCACCGCTCCGCTGAATGTTATCAAATCAGGTGTGTAACAAGGCGCTCCTTTGAAGGCGGTAACGACCTGACACACGTTCCTGGAGTGTCAAAAATACAATAATTATCACTTAAATACGAAAAAGAGCATTGTATGATATTTCTAAGATATTTTCATTCGAAAATAAAAAATAATATCCTATCGTTACTGTTATCATACCAATCAGACATCAACACGATAGTAAATTGTGATGAAAATTTATTATTTTACAAGACTCTAAAGCTGAGTTACCTATTGGAGGGCTGGAGACAATAACTTGTACACCAGCTGTGGCAGACAAGTAGCTAATAGCTAAACATGTAAACTACTGTCCGGCTTACTGCGAGGTGTCTCTGCTACCTCGGCAGTTATTCATTAATGTCTACTGAGTTGATTTATTAAGCTAACAAAATACCAGAACAATATTTAAGGATCCCGACCTTTAACACTCATATTTTTAATTTTCGAAAACGTGTTATGTACTAATGATTGATAACAAAAAATTTTTCTAATAATTAAATTAAAGTATATATTTTTTATTTACTATATATTTTTTATAGGCCTACTAGTAACTAGTAAATAATAATAATTATTATTTTATCGTATTAATTCATTATTTCATTCAGAACAATATTTTTCAGCTCTACTTAATACATAAGAAAACATCAGTTAACAGCCTGAGGCCAGTTAAAGAACCAAAACGTATAAAACATTTTTCTTTAATTTTAGAAATATTGTAATATAACCTATGTTGAACACGTATTAAAGGTGACAAACCCATATCGGTAAAAATGATCGAAACAATTAATTAAAAATATAAGTTATTCATACCAATCCATTATCAGTTACAATTAATTAAAGTAAACTATTAAATGGGCTGATTACATATCATCCATATATAATAATTAGCAGCAACTAATTCCATCAACACGTCACAAGGGGGGCAGGCTTTTAATGTATTCATGACACGAAACTGCAGAATGGGATTCCCTCCTCCTACCCCATTTGCATTTTGTATCCACAATAACTGAGGGCAATAAGGAAACCTGCTACAGCCTTCGAGATATTAGCGAGTCTTGTCAGGGTATATCATTTAAGATCAGGCGCTATAGGATAGCGCTTCAACTGCTAATGTAGGAGTCTTCTCTTGCTCTATTTCTCCCACTAATTATATATTTAAGTACATTTGATTATTACTACTATTCAATTTAATGAGAATATTGGTTATTATTTTTGGGGGTAGTGAGGAAGTTTAAGGTATAATGCAACAGACTCTTAACCTCACGGCATAGGTTCGAGTCCGGCTGTAGCATATAATTTATTTATTCTGTTATGGCAACGAATCAACAATCGGAGAGGGTGCCTGATCCTTCCATAGGCTAAGGAAAAACCTGTTGGTTGGGTGCGGTCCTGACCTAGAAGCCAGGCCTCCCCCTTAAACAGGCCAACAAATAGTCCTTCCATATCAAGTTCTAAACCCAAGATCCGTCAAGAATTGTAATTTTATAAAGTTATATCTTATAAGAGTTTCATATATAATTAGATCTTGTGAATAAAAAAAATACTTTTCGTTGTTTTAATAATTTATTTTATATGATTAATAAACAATAACAATAAACAAAGAAAATTCACACCATGCATACAACACTTAATCAATAAATCACAATTTCTAATAAAAAAATTACCTCAATAAACATCTTTTCAAAATTACATTTTGTTTTCCCCTTATTAATCTTATATTTTTAATAATAATATATTTTTGCACTAATAGTAACTTTTATTAATTAAAAAACAAACATATTCTAAATACGGTTAAATATCTTCCTGAAACCGGACTATCCCTATCGACAAATAAATTATAACAAAGTCAATTCTCTCCTACCTCTGTTCCACAAAAGATGACTGATTTATTAACAATAATTAAAAAAAACTTTAAATTACTAATTGATTTACTAAATCTTTGTAGTGTGTACATACATTTTTGGTATCTGTTTTAAAATTAATAGCGTTACCTATGTTTTTTCTTATATAAATATGCTTCTGTTATTTATATATTAATTTTGAGATTTACTATATATAAAATTTTGGATTTTTAACATCAAAATTATGTTTATATTTTCTGCTGTGTTATGCCAACGCTGATATAATGATATAAAATAAATAATTAAAACAATGAAGAGTACCTTTTCATTCACAAGCTCTAATTTTAATTTTATATATTTTTTAAAAATATATATTACATTACAAATTCATTTTATTATATATGTTAACTATGGAAAGATTGAAGTTTATTCTGTTGGTAGGTTTTTACATTCGATATTAAGAGTATTATAATTCCTACCTCGTGTACCTCATGTACTGTTATAAGTTATATTTACGGAACATTTATGAAAACAATAAAAATTAGAAATTAATGAAAAATAAAAAAATATTACAACATGTGATCAATTTAATAAAAAGTAGTAATAAAAAAGAAATATTACGCTCTAAGACAATTACTACAGTAATAGAAAAATAAACACAAGTTAAGGAAAATAAAAAAATAAATAAACATTAAAAAAATAAACATTACGTTGATAGAGAGGGAGTAGAGAAAGAGGGAGGGTGATATAAATCTTCCTTAGCACGGAACTCTCCACTAGTTTTAAATTAAAATACAACAAAAGTAGAGATTTAATCATCCATCAAATCAGTTTTTAGTTCTGGATTTCAACCATAAAATTTAGATCTAAATGATGATTAAAGTTTAGGTTGGAGAAATGGAATGGCCATTGTTATTTATCACAACATTAATCAATTATTATTTATTAACAAGGTGAATATAGATCCCAAAAGAAAAATACAATTTAATAGTTAGTAGATTAAAATATTTATTTATATTAAATAACGCGGTAATATAATAAAATAATGTATATATGTATATACAGTTGACCGTAAAAATTGATATATAAGAAGATGGTCAGGGTTGCGGTCAAAAGTGAAACAAAAATAGTTTACAACTATTTTTTTGTTTCACTTTTGACCGCAACCCTGACTATCTTCTTATATGTAATAAAATAATGTATCAATATTTAGATTGGAGTGCGTGTGATATAGAGGTATAGATATATTTATACAATTAGACATAGATAAGATATATTAGGTATAGATATACAAGAAATAGAGGCAATATAATACAATATTACCTGTACCCTATACTTAAAGGCAGCGTGGTGGCACAGTGATAGGGCCTAGTCTCCAAGGGTACGGGTTCGAATGCGGCCCTGGCAGACAATTGTTTTCTGTTATATTGTAGTCGTGGGTTAACCCCGTATGTTCTTGGAACCCTTATAAATTCCACCCAGCCTCATAAACTAGGTACTCTTAATTGGAGAAAAATTTGTTGGCGAATTAATTGGAAGAAATTGGAGAAAAAGTTGAGCGGAATCTTGAAAAAATTATCACCTTTCTTAACCCTCTAAAAATAGTGCTCCCTTTCCAAGTACTGAATCTAAGACCCACCAAGTCGTAGAAATTCACATTATTATTGATAATATTGTTATATGTTTAGATGAGGATGAGGTATTCTCTACTCGG
Source organism: Halyomorpha halys (assembly GCF_000696795.3). NCBI lineage: Eukaryota > Metazoa > Arthropoda > Insecta > Hemiptera > Pentatomidae > Halyomorpha > Halyomorpha halys. The sequence goes on along the minus strand of NW_027111172.1, from coordinate 436,618 downwards.
TAGAAAATGTATACAACTCAACAAGTGGTCAATAGAATTGTAAGTCCTATTAATACCAATTATAAGATGATGAAATATATACTATCATAATGTCATGATATAATACTGGCACTGTCTGGCTCCATTGGGGACCTCAGATAGAAGCAAATGAGGGACCTACTTACAAAGTGGGAGATTTTTCCTCAGTAAACGTTTCAAAAATACACATTGCTACCACAATGTATCTGATTGAGGCAATATCTGACAAGCCTCTCTGCAATAGTTTACCCAAGTTTAGAATACATTTTTTAAAATTGTTTTTATTATGTCTACTATAAACTCTCAATTACAGAATAATAATTTTAGTTACATAATTTAGAGCATTTAATGTTAACAGCATAATAACAAGAGGTTTTAGAATTAAATAGATGTTTTACTGATATTTTTAAACAACCTTCAAAGTTTTAACGGACGAATAGGACATGTAGAAATATTCTCTATTTCCCATTACATTTAAAGTATTTTACAGGGGGGTAATTGTGAAAAAGAGCTTAGATTAAAACCTTTTTTTTTAATTAATAAAATCTCTTTACATTTTACATTAAAATAGTGTTTATTAGAATAGTAATTCGATCGGTAACATTACTGTTGAAAAAATATCTATGGAACTCATATATACCAATTGGTACACTTATGCACGCCCAGCAAAAACTAAGGGTCAAAGTGAAATAAAAACGTAACATGTTGCAAAACTTAGGTTTACAGAAAAATAATTGACAATATTTATTATAGGATTAGAGTGAAACAAGTTGGAATGTGTACACACTTCCCTGCAATACAAATCATGAAAGTATTTTCCGTGGAATTAATAGTTACACGTGTGTAACTAAGTGGAAATATAATTCTAACAAACAAGAGAATGAATGTTACTATGGTTCCGATGGTTCCGCCGTGGCCCTCCATAGAAGTTTTAAAAATTTGAGAGCCAAAAATAATTTCATAGCTTTAGATAGAACTGGTGACATTTTTAGAATTATATGCCCCAATACATTCTATACATTAGCAAAAGTTGGTATTAATTACAAGCAGCGTTGATCGAAATCCTACTACAATATGCCAATGAAAAAATAATAATAATTACATTAATAATAATAATGATTACAAAATAATAATAATTAGACACAACGCTAGGGAGTAAATATAGCTAAAGAAAACAGTTTTAGTTTGAAAAGACTAACAATAATAAAAAAGATAATGGAGAGTAAAGCTTAGTTCATAGCTCCCATAGTTGAATTTAAATATTGTATATAGGTACGAAAGTGCATTTAACTTGTATTTAATTTAATTTATATTGTAAACAAATTATTTCCTCAATTTATATTTTATTTATACATACCATAATTAATATTTTTTTCTTTTACATATATTATTTTATTTATTTAATTTTTGTGACTACTATCCCTATTATATAGATGTTTTTTTTTTTCCTTTTTACAGTATATATGGTATAAATGAATAATTATTACCCCTAATTATGGCATATTGTTTAATTATTGTTTCATAAACGAGTATTTCTATTCAATTAATAATGATAATCGAAGGAGTAATGATCCAAATGAATTGCTAAAAACTTTAATCAAGGTGTACCGCAACCTAACAGATTCTTCTTTTTTCAAGCTAACCACTATTTTAAGGGCCCATATGAAGACTCCTAGAATGGGGAAAGATCACTGAATAACCGATCTCGCTAGACCGGCCCTGATAAAATGAAATAAACTTGATTCATTTTCTCTTCAGAATTGATTTCATTTTTCAAAACTGATCTGGAAATCGATAATTCATTTTTTATTCATTACCTTTACCTATTTTTGGAAATCTCATCCGAAAGGAGCATTCATTGCCAACAGCTAGCCCCCTCCTTCCAATCGTCAGAAACCAATCGGTACCACCCTCTCCCCTCCACAGGGACTCGCCCTCGGAATAGACCCAGGGTCCTCAGTTGTGAAGGGAAATTAAATGAACGGAGACCGATTTTCGATAAAGCTATTCCTTTTTGAAGAATCCATTGTTTTCTTTATTATTAGCTCCGGCGTTTGTTATCGAAAGCCTTTTTCTCTGTCATTTTCCGATGAAATCTCATCATTCCTTCTAGGTAAATAGCTCAATATTTTCAGAAAAAAACTCTGAGATAAAATTTCTTCTTTGATATTTCCTTCAAAGAACGAAAAGTTTAACGAACAATGGACGAAAATCTGAATTTTAATTTTTATGTATAATTTTGAACTCTTTTGTTAAATTAAAAACAATTTGATTGAGGAATTACAATAGATATTTTTCACATTGGCGGTTTTGTGAAGTCACTCTTTGATTTTTTTTTTCATTCTTTTATTACCTCAAATCTGATTCTCGGGACTCTTCTCCGATAAACAGGAAAAGTAGAATCTTTATTTTCTACTGCTGCAAAAATTCCTTTGTGTTATTGTCTTTTTATGCGATTTTCTCAATATATATTTTTAATTTTGAATAACGGTGTCTTCTCTACTGGAAGGTTTTTGTTTTTTATTGATCCTGATGAGAAATATGACTTTGATAAAAATCAGATGTTCGCATTTTTTATTAAACTTATCAGGGACTACGTTATAGAAGGGGTGGAAAGACCAGAGATAAGTGTTTCCTTAGTCACCCAGAAAATAATTTAAAAGTCTAAAAGTTAGGAAATTTTAGGTTTGAGAACCAACATCAAAATGCAAGAATCGTGGTATAAAATTGTTTAAAGAGGTAATTTATATTCAAAAGTGTTTATTAACTTTATTTAGAGATGATGTTAGTTTTTCTAAAGATTTAGGAATACTGCCCAGAAAAAATCCGAGTGGGAAATATGGTCGGTCATTGTTGTTCAGATATTTTAGATTTTGTCCCTTCCTGCAATAAATTTCTGCAGCTATGTCCCTGGTTAGAATATTATAAAATATTATTTTGTTATTGCAATACTATATAATGCAGAATATGAACACTGCTCAAAAGTATCTATTCATTATTGGTATATTTAGGCTGATTTGCATTCATTATCACTGCCATTTGATTACATTGTGGAATGACACAACGAATAAGATGTTCTTCTGGCTGAAAATAACCTTAGGTATATTATACAGAAAACTCAGCCTGTTGTAAAACCTAGGTTTGTCGGTACGTGGCAGAGGACTCGGGGTTTATTTCCGACCTCGGGTGATATTGACAATCCACCTATCGATCCGATTTAAAGCTGGACTGTAAAAATAGTAAGGGAGAAAGGCAAGCACGCGAAGATGAAGAAGAAGAAAACAATATAAAAACAGTGAATACTATCAGATATTCATACCGCAGAGGTCCCGTAGGGACCATACTCCGGTTCGAGCACCGCTCGCAGAGCAAATAATATATAGAGAGTTTAGTATTATTCTTCCCACTCACCTCTAGTCTTCGTTTTTTTCTCTTATCCTGTTTCGCATGTTAAAAAAGTTTTATTTATAAAAATATAGTATTACATATTCATTAAGTTGCGAATAAAAACTAGTATTTATTTATACTAATTGAATTTAACTACATAATGTGTAAATATACTGATAAAGATTAAAATTACTTTTGAATAACTAATCAATTACTCGAACTGTAAAGTTCTATGGCAGAAAAACACAGAGGGTCATGTTTTTTCAAAGGATTATCAGATATAGAAGAGGATACAGACAAATGAAATGATGTGTTATTTTTAGGTATGATGAGTGATTTGTATTCATTTCAGGTTCAATTTGGAATACAGTATAATCACGCAGATCAGATTCCTCCAAATCCGAAAGCCAGATTTTCCCCAACGTTTTATCAGATTCCTTGAGATACTTTTTAATTCAAAGGTTTTTATTCAAAATAAGCTGATGCGAAAATCACATAATATTAAGAGACATCCGTAATTTTATTACGTCTTTATAAACAACCATACAAAGATTTTGAAAATTTGGAATATTTATGTTAATAAGATCGTGTCTTACATCCATTTTTTAAAAATATGGTATGGATAATTCGTATATGGTAAAGTAAATGTAATGTGTTATGTGTAAAGTAATTGGTAAATGTAAGCTTATTTGAAGTGAATCGCGTACATTTAGTACATAACGGTTGAAATTTCGAAATTATAGACGTTAATACACGTTTTCTAAAAGAATTATAATCTCAAATACGGCTGAAATTTCCAATATTTATTTGAGGAAGACAGATTGAGTTATTAAATTTTCTTGTAGTCGTAGAGGCACGATTTATATCGCATTAATTATTATGAGTAGATTGAAATATCTGTCAACTGTAAATATTATAAAAGCATATTTCAATTAATTGTTGAAAATGGTTTTATGAGAAAAAATAACATTCTCAGGAAGTTAAAAATGCTTATGGACCGAACCGATATTTCTTTCATAGCCTTTCATCTTGTTCTGTTATTCTTTAAAAAAACCATGTGCAGTATTTTTTTAAAATTAAACATTGAATTCCAACAAATAATTACAAATTTTATACAATGAAATAACAAAAGGAAAATAGTCTGGGTGCGGTCAATGAAAAAAACTCAAATAGTCATAAAACTATCTTATGACTATTTGAGTTTTTTTCTTTGACTGTACCCGGTTCATATTCCCTTTTTTATCACACTTGGGCAATGATCGATCGTCCAATAAAAACTTTAAGTTAGATGCATTACCTTGCTTTATACAAAGCCAGACAAAAAAAAACGTTGTAACTTTTTTTTAGAAAAATAAGTGGTATTTGTAATTTAATATTTACATTACTGTACCGTTCACTTAAGAAAATTCTAGTTCTAACATGAAAGTAACTATTTCCTGATGCAATTATCCATGAACGGTGGAGTTTACAGATCTTTACGATCCAAATAATATAAGATAAAATATTCTTATTGTTGGTATTTCTCGGCTATAAAGGAAATTATTCAGTGCACAATAAATAATAATAGATGGAAAATAAATTTAAATGTATTGCCAGTCAAATCATTAATGAACCGGCCATATCATTAAATTCCCATTTGGCTGTTGCACATATACTTTATTAATATGTATTTACTAATTAACTAATCAATAAATGGAACCAGCATCCAAGCATAAATAATTAAATACAGGAAATGCGAAACAAGTGTACAACTAAAGCCCCATTCCCAACAGTTTGCGCTAAACCTATTACACATGCTCTACGAATTTACTTTATTCATCTGACAAATTTAAATGTTTAATAATAAATAACCAATTTAATATTCCTGCAGAATGCCCCTGACTTCGGTATAGGTGTAGATGTAGAATAAAGTAACATCTGTTTACAAATAGATAAGTATCATGTTATATATTATATTTCCATTCAGTTCTTATCAACTTTAGTAATACTCTAATATTTATTTCATCCAATAACAAAATGTGATTCGATGGAAGAATCTAATTTTTATTTTTTAATTAAGATTGTCGTGTACTGACCATATTTTATCGTATGTTCACACTCTCTCTTGAAATTTTACCAAGAAAGAATTAATGCCTTTTTTTTCAATAAATTAAAACAGTATTACTGATTTTTTTCAATATCACTATTTAGTATACAGCATTGAAAATAGTGGTTAATCACCTAGTTTGGTTAAAAACCAGCTGCATCCAAAATTTAAATTTAAATTCCCAGACCCTAGTTAATGCACCCTATTACGTTTCCATCAGAACACCACACCATGACCTACATATCCTTATAAACCTTTCCAGCCATCCCTACAGCCCACCTAGAAGGTTGAAACGGCAGTGGCGAATAGACTTATTGTAAAATAAAAATGGACAATTTGGAGAATGGTCAGATTCTCCACTCGAGTTGAGTGTTTGCGGCTTTAGCGAACTCGCTCAGCCTCCACTGGCTCACTCCCATTGACACGACGAGTGGAATTCACTGGGATTTTTTGAGCTCTGCTCTACCCTCCCCCCCCCACACGTGAGGGATAGAGTAGACTCAGGGATCCTCAGGTCCATATGAATGTGATCATTCATCACTATTAGCTATTCCCCACAACTGTGTGACAGATTGTAATATCTATCAATAAATAAAAGATATTTTAAATTCCCAGAAATCTAAAATTACTAAATTAGTGAAACCACCGTTAAATTATCATAGAAGTTAGTTATTTTGATACAAATAACAAAAATTTCTCAAAACTGATTGCCATGTCAATGAGAATTTTTTTCACTTTCTTGAAAATTTTCTAAATCTGGATGGACCTTTTTTTGAAGCGACCCGCCTCATATAAAACTAGTTAATTTCATAATTACTCCTACTGTATAATACTAATATATGTTAAAATAAAACAATATAGAAGATGATTAAAAATAATTTTTTGCTTACATTTTTACAACGTAATATAACTTCCTATTTAATTTTGATGGGAAAATACATTTTTATTGTTTGTTGAGCTCAAAAGAAAAAAAGATTATTAGACATTTTGGTTAATAGCATAAAGTTCACACACTGTTAACAATAATGTTATTATTTTTTTTTATAAGAATTTCATTAATGGCTAATCATTATAAAGGGTTTTATTTTCGGATGTTTTCGTTAAGAGTTAAAACAGAGCCTGAAGAGTCTTTTAATTTCTCTGGGGAACGTCTTACTTACTCTTTGTTATTTGACAACAATAAGTCAAGGTAAAACAAAGAAATCCCCATAGAATCACAACCCCCTTCCAATCAAAAAAATGATGGTAGATAAAAGAAATCCTCAAAATGTGCGTTTAAATCTAAAAGTATTTCTTCTACGGTGTTTTTCGACGTACTGATAAATTTAGAAAATATAGATATTGATAAATCTAGAACACAAGAACTTATATTCTTAGGACCCTTCAATCCTTTCTGAACTAAAGACTTATGTGATAAAGTTGGAAACAGAATAGTGGTAGTTCCATAGGTAATGCATCGGACTCAATTTCCGGGCCCAGGTTCGATTTATTGTAGTTCAATCTATTTGCCTTGCCTTAAATGTGTTTGTAGAAGAGCATATAAAATGAACAGTAACCAGATAATGTTTAACTATAACCATTGGCATAGGTCCTAAAGTGTTACACAAAGTATCTGCAGACTATAATCAGATTCTAAACAGAGTTGATTAATGGAAAAAAAATTATGTTTTTTTTAGTGTCACGTTTTTATTAATTAAATATCTCTAAAACTATTCACAGTAATCAAGATTCAGCAATTGGAACTATTGTAAAGTAGATAAAATTTCTTGCAAAATGTTTGGTTTGGCTAAACTAAATCTATCATAACCACGGGTTGACTGAACATCCTTTAAGGCGAAAGAAAGTCCACTTCCTAAAAAAATTCTCATATAATAAGTTTTAATTGCATATAAATGTAATTAATGTTTCTTTTGTATTTGAACTAGATTTTTCTCCTGGCTTGTCAACAGGTGTGGTTTGGAATATCGTTATTTTTGTCTAAGCATATTCATTTTTGAAGAGGTAGTATCAGATATGAAAAACAAAAAAAAGATTATGTAGAATAAGCTCCGAAGTAGTAGAAAACCAGGGAATTCAAGTTTTGTGGTTTTGTACACTGTAAGGATTGGATTCTGGTGGAATTTGATGTTCAACTCCGTATGTCCAGATAGGCCTTATAACAGTCATGTAGATCAGTCTTTTGTAATGGATTGGCAATTTAGACCGGTTGTCAAGTAAATGTTGCAATAGTCGGAATCGACGAGCAGTTTCTTGCCTTTTTAGTCTTGTATGAGGATTCCATGTCAGTCGTTTGTCGAGATGTAGTCCTATTGAACAAATTAAGGGCCAAATTTAGACAAATACAAAAAAAAAAAAAAAAAAAAAATCATTAGTTGTAAAGTAGTAAAGCATTTTTTCTAGAGGTATACTTTCTTTAGCTTAACAGAGAACTGAGAAAAATACTTAAAAGTTAGTGAGAGATATTAAAAACCCAGGACGATAGTACTTAGTTAGTATCTCTGAACTTATATGATAATAAGCCAAACTATATTTCTTAAGGAAACGTATATCTACTTTATGATGGTGTATATCCTAATTGCCTTGAATGATTTTAGAGGTGCCATGTTCTATTAAGCAAAAAAAAAGCCTGACTCTCAAAAAACACTCAATTATGTGGTGAATCGTACTATGGGTTTTATTATCTTTTTTGTAACAATCGAAGTCAACTTTCACCTCTAATAATATTGTCCAAAATTTAAAATAGATTCTGTATATAGATATGAATATTAATTCATTAATTTCAAGAATTGTTTGACAATTAGTATATGTCAGACTAATTATATACAGGTTTAATGGTATGTAATGGCATTAGAATGAAGGGTGCCTAACAGTACACTGCCTCTCTCTTGAACATAGGATCGAAATCCAGTATATTTCTAGTCAAGATTAAATATTGAAATTTTCCGAATTCACCTGTTGGCATATCCGTGTTATTAAGAAGTCCTTATTTGTTGGTCGGTACTTGATAGGTGTACGTCAGCACGTACCAAGGTTCTTTTGTTGCTTCGAAACATTTGAGTTTTTATAATGTAGTACTAAGTATGTATATTAATCTTGGTATACAAGGTTATAGGGGGTGACTGTAGCAGCTCGGTAACGTAACGACGACCCATAGATTGCGAGTTCGAGGCCGGCCCTACCCGGGATTTTTCCAAGAATAAAATTACGCAATACTCACTCACAATCCCTCCCTCCCGGGCATTTGTGAGGCCTGTCAGCGAATGGGTGGTACTCACAAAAATAGGCGTGGTAGTGACGGACCCACCCCATGAAAATCACGTCAGAAAACGCGCAATGTATTTCTTAGGTACATTGCGCGAGGCTTTGGACCTCCACGGTCTGTTGCGCCAATGGAATAAAAAAAAAAATCAAGGTTATGAAAAAAAAGTAACGCAGTTTGAATCATTTATTAAAGAGTTCATTCGGAGACATGCGGATCGGAAGTCATCTTTCTTGAAAATACAAGTTCATGACAGTGAATTGTCTCTACCTGAATTCGGTTGTTGTCGATATAAACCAAAGTGTAGAGAAGTGTACTATTGACTTGAAAATTTAGATCTGAAAAACCAAAAAAACTGTCTTTCGAATTTTAACCAAGTGGGTACTGATACACAGTTCTGAAAAAAAAATACAAAAACCTGTGAACAGCTAGTAGATTGCATGTGCTTAATATAGGTGTAGAGGTATTATTACTAGACCATCTGCCATATAGGAAAAGTTTTCAATATATTTTGGTTGTGAACTTTGTCCCCACAAAATTAGTTGACAAAATTGATTTTTCGATGGGGAATCTGTAGGCCTAAAGATCGTTATTGGAGCGTGGAGGAAATTGCCTTAGCATTGAGTACGTTCTTGGGCATTTTATTTGAATTTCATTCGATTGCAGGCAATCTTCCTTCCCCCAGCTTTTCTAAAAAAAAAAGAAAGGAAAAGAAAAACGAAAAGGTAATGCATATTTAGAGAACAGGAGCAGGAGGCCAGAGGTTAGAGCTTTCTACGAACGTCCTCTCGCCTCCATTTCATCCCCAATGTCATTATCATTTATAGTGCTTACATGGCCGTCGGTCAGGATCAAAGCTGTAACTGTTCTGAAAGTGTAAAGATCGGCAGGGTCATTACTCCAAGATAATTGCTAGAAAAATACCAGGATGATGAAGGAAATATGATTTCAAAATAAAGCATAAGCTGTTAGGAATTTTAATGTTAATTCCTAATTTACGAAAATCAACCAGGAGAATGATTATTCCAAAAGTTATCCTCAAAAATGAAAGTGAAACAGATCTCCAAACAATAGACAGTGAGTGAAATCGACATTTTTTTTAAGGGAGGGTGAGAAATACTTTTCTGTATGGTGAAAGGACTGGAAATTGTTGCCAAGAGCCGTACCGTGTAGTGGAAGGCATTAGACTACTATACCAATTTGCATTATTTTTTAAATAATTGAATATATACGTATGAGTTATTAAGTAACTTGAGATATTGAAAATATGATGTGGGCCCCGTTCAAAACAAAACCCAAAGAAACAAACGGACTGTTTTAAAAGACTTAACTCCAGTAATTTGAGGTCATAACTGTTACAAAAGAATAATCTGGGCTATCAATGTTGAAAATCGGTTGAGCAGTTTGTTTAAAAATTGTAACAGTCCATTATTAAAATTATGTTACTAAACACATTACCCTCTAGTACAAGAGCCGAGAAGAAAAAAAAGCTGTCATCTCACCCCAATTTTTGATTACTTTAATGAAAACTATGTATAATTACTAGCCTAAATTGAAGAGTTTGCTAAGTATAGGTAGGGGGAATAAAATATGGCGACTGTTTCAAAACATTAATTTTTCATTCGGAGCTCTATATCTTAAAAACTACCAACAACACTAGTAAATCTAAAAGAACATTATTTAAAGAAGAGTAAATTTGCCCTAATAGAGCTATTTACGTCCAATAGTTCTCGAAATACAGACTTTTAAAAAGCAACATTTTATAAAAATGTACTGAAATATCAGTAGTTAGTTAATTTATTTTGAAAAACCTATATCTCAGGAACTATGGGACGTACAGATGTCTATTAGCAACAAAATTAAAGCTAGTTTAATACACTATGAAGTATTTTATGACCTTTACCTTCGTCGATGCAGTAGCTTTCATGAAACTTGCTAAAATAAATTGATTGGAAGTCGTTCGAAAATAAGTTTGATTTATGAAAAACTTTATTTCAGAAAGCATTAGATGTACAGATTCTGTCTGCTCTAAAATTAAATCCACACAAATTTACTATAAAATATTTTATAACGTTTACTTGGTAGGAGTTGTAGTTTTTATGATATTTGACGAAATAGACTCACAAAATGACGCCCATATGTCTGCCAACACTCAAAATAAAGGAAATTTAACTTAATATAAAACAGTTTATAAAACCTATCTTCGTAGGGGTATTTTATGATATTCACATATGAATTTAAATTTGGCAAATGAAAATATGACCGAACAACTATATATCAATTTATTTTAGCAAATTTCATAAAAACTATTACTCCTACGAAAATAAACGTCATAAACTATTTTATAGCTCATTAAACTAGTTTTAATTTGAGTGTTAATAGACACCCCCTACCAATACTTTTGATGGCAGACTCATCAATTTTGACTAGTAATTATACATAGTTTTCATTAAAGTAATAAAAAATTGGGGTGAAATAACTACATTTTTTCTCCTCTTGAGTTCTTGTACTACTCCTTTTGGCTTTGCCGTAGTCAAGTAAAAAAACAGCCTTGATAAACATGGAAGATATTGAGATCCATATGTTTTATATTGATACATTGGTACTTAGGCCAATAATTGGGTATGGAACACTATTATAGGAACATTAAAAATATTGGTATAAAATATCGTAATATATACCAAGAAATTTATATCATTTAGAAATCGGATTGCATTCTTTTTTGATAAAAATTAAAGATTGATCATGATTGCATATTAAAGGTATTTTGATTAAACGTTTGGTATGTGAACTGCTAGACTTAAATTATCAATATATCTATGTTTACTGGAAAGATGCAGCATAAGCTCAATAGGTGATATAATGAAGGAGCTTCAACAATATGTTAACTATCATGATAATAGATGTAAAAAACACACCTCACTTTCTCTCCTGACACCCAAATTTACTTTAGTTTTTAAGTTAATGTTTTTACAAAAAAAATTTAAATATAAAAGACATTAGGTATGGATTATTTATATGGTAAAAATTGTCATACAATTAGAAGAAAGAGATGGTGAAATAATTTAGTTTTAATGGATACTAGCAGTTTATAATTGTGAATTTGGTATTGAATGTTATTTGTGCTACTTTTAGTATATAGGTGATAGGAATCATAAATTTTTTTATGGTATTACATTTTATATTTAGTAAGACAAATATTTTCATCATATATATATATATTTAGTTTTTAATTATTTTTAAATAATTCAAGTATTTGACCCCTGACTACGGAACATATTTCTGTTATTTATTATATTATTACGATTATTTATTCTAATAATCTACTATAGAAAAGAAAATTGAATATCCCATTAATGCTAGAGGGACAGTTGATTTCTCATAGCATCATCCAACTGTTGATTCAGGAAATCCGTTAAAGAACTTTTGCGAGGAACTGATACATAAATTTGAAAGGGAGCTCTTCAAATATCAATCAGTTTCTTTTATATTGAAATAGATTAAACTAAAAAATAACAATAATAAAATAAATAAAAAAACCAATCAGCAGGAGTTAATTTTTAACTTTATACTTAAAACTTAAACTAACCTCTTTTTAAATTCAGTTTCTCGCCAAAACACACTTTCTCTGGATGATTTACTTGGAATTATAAAATAATCCCCAATTCCTTTGATACGACTTCTTAACCGTAAAAAGATCTTATACAAAAAATGAATTACTAAAACTGTGTGCTAGTGTTCAATGAATAATAAACAACACTGATTCCACTCGACGGATACAGATGGTTTACTAGTCCAAACTTTATTTCTAACTAGTCTCTAAGTCAGATTAAAAAACAAACTTTTGTAAAAGTTTGCTGCTATATTGCAAATAGTAAGGGGAAAAAAAAGCATCGTTACTTTTTATTTTAGTTTAAAAGCCAAGAGTTGAAAAGAAATAAAGTGGAAGAAACAGAAGACACGGCTGCAGAGTCCCGGTATTATAAATTTTCTAAGAAATATAAAACTAAAGAAGAAACTCTAGATGATTCTGACCCCGGGATCACATCATACAGCATCCATCACACCTAAGGTATTCCATAAAATCTTAATTTAACCTCAAGATTTTCGTTTACCTATATGAGTGTGTTTGTGTGTGTGTGTGTGTGTGTGTGTGTGTGTGTGTGTGTGTGTGTGT
>NW_027111172.1:409502-423641 GCF_000696795.3 Halyomorpha halys | reverse complement strand
TATATATATATACATATACATACATGTAAAGAAGCTTCAGGCTCTAATCGATTTATAATGTGACAATGTGTTAACTTTACTTAAATTCACTTTATTTAAATGTGAGAATGGGTTAGAACCTGCTGAAGCTTCTTTATATAGATATAAAAACGCTGAAAAAACCAAAACACACATTTTACCATAGTAACTTAGAACACACTGTAATAGACAATTGATAGTAATGTTTTAATTATAGTAGTTATTAATCTTCACCCGTCATCGGTCTCTAGGTAGATTTTAACACGGATGGTCATGCATGAGACTTTTTCTCACATTTCTTAATTAGAGCTCTTCAACGTATTTTATAAAATATAAAAATTTGACTTAGATTAGATTTATTTATGCATAACAAAAACTAAGTATAAAAAAAATAAAATTTTGATACAAAACCAAACTAGTTTTAAGAAATTCAAAAAACAAAATTATTAAACAGTAATAAACGTAATATAATATTTTGATGAATGGAACATGGTCCGGGTGCGGTAAAGAAAAAAAACTCAAATAGTAGAATTATACTATTTTATTGAGCCAACGTTTCGCCCCACATTGCAGGGCTTCGTCAGGGCTAAAAAAGATACAAACACTATAGTTGCAAAAAGGAAAAAAAGAAAAAACATAAGTGTAAAATAACAGGGGTATAAAATGTAATAACGTAAGTGTTTGTATCTTTTTTAGCCCTGACGAAGCCCTGCAACGTGGGGCGAAACGTTGGCTCAATAAAATAGTATAATTCTACTATTTGAGTTTTTTTTTTACCACACCCGGATCATATTCCATTCATCTATACACACGGTCAATCAATAATCTTCCATAATATTTTGAGTTATAAAAACAAGAAAAATACAGATATATCATCTTATAACAACATAACACTAATCTTTAAAAAAATGCTCAGTGAGAAGAAATCTCTTGTGCACAATTGGTGCAAGTGAACACCGTATGACTGAGGCATATCAGTCTTTTACACTGGTGGCAATTCGTTTTTGTTTAGAATGCCTAAATATTACTGATATAGCATCCTCAGTCACGCGTGAGATAATGTCTCACGAGAAGGGTATATTTTCAGAGAAAGTGGGCTGGACGCTTACCCAGAGCTGTTTGATTGGTGGGGGGGGGGCGAGGTATAGAAGGAAGAGACTGTGAACTACAGATTCCAACAAGATGTGAACCACAGTCTCCTCCAATTAACGTGAGAGAAATTCTCACGCAGCGACCAATGACGGGTTAAGGTAAACTAGGCACATGTAGTTTTATAATTCCCATAGTCATTCTCTACAGTGAAAGAACAGTTTTGTTTTAGAAAAAGTTTGTTATTTAATTATAACTAATTGTAGTTATTATTTTATTACTAATTATAGCACTAAATTGTACAGAATACAAACTAATATTAATAAATAGGAATATTAGTTACAATTGTTTTGCAACTGCGTTTTCTTTCTAACTAACAACTGTAATAACCAAAACTATCTCGCCCAAGTTTTGCAGTAATACTTGGACGGTAGAAGGTAAGTATAGTTATTTAGTTTTTCCTCAATTGAATGAACTTCGTCAGTCTGTTCATTTCTAATTGGCATTTTATATATTTATTATTAGTGTTGTTATTTTTTTCTTATTATTAGCAAATACTGTCAGTTCATTTTCAGACATAATTAATTTGGCAACGTAATCATAAATAATATTTTACTTGAAATTCAATCATGAAATGTTTTGGACCATACTGTTTCTTACCTCTGATTTAAACCTCTTTTTTCATTGCAAAATGAGCATTATTCATGAGTTTTTTTTGGTTTAAAATGAAGTTTGTTTCAAATGGACAAAGTACATTTAGATCTGGAGATCAAGATTGAATTACTGGTAAAAAATGATTATTGATTTCGTTGCCAAATTAATTCTGTCTGAAAATTAACAGTGTTTTTAATAATAATAACTAAGAAAAAAATAATAAGAAGAAATAAACAGACTGATGAACTTTATTCAATTGTGGAAAGATCAGTGAGGGTGAGGAAAAAAGAAATAATCCATACTTACCTTCCACCGTCTCACTCTTGCCTAGTATTGGTGCAAAACTTGTGCGAGATAGTTGTGGGTAATAACCAGTGTTAGTTAGATAGAAAAGGCAGTTGCAAAAAAAAAGATGTAACTAATATTACTTTTTATTAATATTAGTTTGTTTTCTGTACATATTAGTGTTTAATAATGTTATAAAAAATTAAAAAAACAATTATTTCAGTGTAAAGAATGACTGAGAATTATAAAACTACATGTACATAGTATAATTTAAGATTGATAACTATTAAAATTAAAATATTACTTATAATTGTATTTAAAAAAAAAATCGTTATTTCACTGTAGAGAATGACTATGGGAACAATAAAATCTCGAAACGTATATATATATATATGTATATAAATATATACACACACAAGGGCGTACCGAGAATCAAAGGAGAATGAAAAGGAAGGAAAACAAACAAAAAACACGGTAAAGGAGATTGAAAACAAAATTTTAAGAACGTTGTATATAATTGTCGCAGTTCTTTATTACTTATGACTATTAGTATTTGCTTTAAAAAAATACTTTTTATTCAATTAATAATTTTTTTCACTCCAAGAGTAGGTCCCCTGTTTCAACCCCTCAGGGTACGTCCATATATATTGATATAGTTACTTGACTACTTTACCATTTATGACAAGGTTATAAGAGATAACTTAAAATGAAAAGTGTAACATATATGAATGATCCTACCGTAGATAAATAAAAAAAAATAATCTTTTAATTATAATATACACTGTAAATATATTAATCTCTATTTATAGTTGTCTAATGAGTAGATCCATTCCGAAGCCAATCATAGAGTAATAAACAAGCTAGAGCTATAAGCTTGAACATTGAGGATGTAGCTCATACCTTAAGTTGACACCACAACGCATCACCAATAGGAAGGCGGTGTGGAATTTTGGAAGGTTTCTTCGGATATCCCGCCATTTTGGGGGTTGAGGGGTTCAATAACTTCTTAATATCTACCTTTCGAAAAACAGTCGTAATTTCTGTCACCGTCCCACACAGGAGAATCAATACTCCACAATGACGTAGCTACTCCTGTCCAGGCAATGCTCAATATTCTTAATTGATTTTTCTATTCATAAAATTGAAATACGATAATGGAAAACCTGAATAATATATTTAAATAAATATATCATCAATGGTTCTTTTAAAATCTTAAGAATAAAAGACCTGGAAAAATACATAGATGCTTTTTCGGATATAATGTTACATACCTGTTGGATTCAGTGTCGGGAAAAAATATTAAAATTACATTTAACCGGAATTAGTTATTGCGATTACTTTTGTTGAACTAGTAATTATATATTCGGAGCATTATAAAATTATAAAAAAACGGTGGTTCATTAACTAGAAAAATTACTAATCGAAATTGTGATCTCATTTCCACTATTTACAATTACTGTTATTGGTAATTAATTTATAACTATTTTTTCTCAACGCTTACAGGATTTATCCGGAAAATATGTTTAATCCATTGAATATTTTTTTTAATTACTTTTTATTTATTGATAGATATTACAATCTGTCACACAGCTGTGGGCAATAGGTAATAGTGATGAATGATCACATTCATACTAAAATAAAATAAAATAAATAAATGAAAGAAAAAAAAATCTCTCTTAAAATATGTACAAACAGAAGAATAAACAAAATGAACAACTATAATAATCAATAATCAAACTATGTGTATGAAAATAATAAAAATAGCATAATATAATCTCTAGTCACATTTACACTCATAGATATAATATTTACACAATCGACCTGAGGATACCTGAGTCCACTCTATCCCTCACGTGCGAGGGGTAGAGCCGAGCTCAAAAGATCCCAGCGCATCCCTCTCACCACATCACTGGGAGTGAGCCAGTGGAGGCTGAGTAAGTACGCTAAAGCCGCAAACACTCAACTTGAGTGGAGAATCTGACCATTGCCAGAACTCCAATTGTCGTTTTTATTTACAATAAGTCTCTTGGTCATTGCCGTTTCAACTTTCTAGGTGGGCTGTAGGGATGGGTGCAACTAGATAAGGTTTGAACCAAAGGATTAGGATGGTTGGAAACGTAATAGGGTGCAAGGGTGCATTAACTATGGTTCTAAGGATTTTGGATTGAAAGGATTGGATACGTTTGATGTTCGACGGTTTAGCTGTTTCCCAAAGTTGAAGTCCATAGGTCCAGATAGGTTGGAGTAAAGTCTTATAAATTAGTAGTTTGTTTTATAGTGAGAGATGAGAGGTCCGGCTGAGCAGTCGGTATAGTTGGCTGAATCGTCGGTTGAGTTCTTGTCTTTTAAGTCTAGTAAGTTGGTTACTTGACATGTAAAAACATGTTACCATTAGATAAGTACATGAAAAATTAATAAAATATTTAATCTAGTACTATGAGGTGGGGATTCGAGGTATGTATTACCTTGTACTTTAGTACCTGCCATTCGTTTAAGACCTAACTAGGTTAGAAACACTGCAAAACTGGCAACAGAAGAGTACCATTAGAGTACTGTTCGAAAATTAGATGACGAACCAGAAACAGAGATATTGAAGGGTGATGATATAGCTAAAGCCAACAGAGAGAATTGGTCGAAGGCAAGCAATGAGGGCAGTACAACAAGCAGCTCCTGTTTGTCGGATCCAGTTAGTTGATTATGTATGCCCTCTATCGGCGTCGAGGATCATCTCTGTGGTCTAGAAGAGGAGGGAGGGTCCAAGTTCCGTCTGCCCATGCCAATTAACTACAGAAAGTATTCCATTAATGGTGTAATTATGTTCAATTAACATAATGCTGGTCAAAATCATCATCTGATGATTTTTCTATTTTTTTTACGTTCTTTCATAATTTCAGACATATAATCACACAATTTTTTTTCTGCATTACCTGAGGTTTATCCAACAGATAATCAACCTAATAGTTTTTATTCCGCGGCGCCATCGCAAAATAAAAGGTCCTCCAGGCCGCAATAGAAACAGCACTGCTGCATTTACGCCGTTGCTAAGGTGACGCCTTAACTTCCCTGATTACTAACGCCCTGGGCTTCAAACAACTTTTACTCCCCAACCAACTTTTAATTAAAATCCTCGATCTCCCAAATTTAATAAGTTCTTAATTATTCACGATGGCAATTCTGCCGCTTACTATATTACTAATGGTTAGGTAAGAATATAGAACTATTACTATGTTTTCTTCTTCCCTTGGTTATTATGAAAAAAAAAAATTATAACAATTTTCAAAAAATAATTTTTTAAACCATACTTATATATCTTATACTATACATATCTTCTTACCTACATAATATTATATTTCATCTTTCACCGTTATCATTCTGCTAGTCTAATTCCTTGATCATCAATCGATTATTTTGTGTTATTAAATTCAATATTTTGTATAATTCCAAATTTTTTTGTATAATATTTCTTTTCAATTTTATGTTTCTCTAAATGATGGTGATTATCTCTATAGCCCTGATGAAGACCTGAAACTCAGGTCGAAACGTCGGTATAAATAAACATTTTTTGTTTATATGTTTTTCTTTTCTGACCGCACCCCGTCCCCCCCTCCCCTCCCCCCGACCGTCTTCTTCAATCAGTAATCTACGTTCAACTATCCACACCTCATTATAACAATAAATGTATGAATTTTAAATAATAAAATCTCCAAAACAAAAAAAAGGTAGTTATTTCTGAAACTTTTAACGGTATTGATTTATACCTGATCCAAAAATAGGAAATAGAAATCCAATAGCGGTAAAAATTGTGGTAGTGACAGATATAGGTTCGCATGTAGTGATCTCGACTTAAGTTCTTTATAATTAAAGGCTACAAACTTTTTTGTACCCTAACACGGTAGAAGTATAGCTGCGGTTCACCGAGGAACATAATATTGACTTTTTCATCCCTTGTGCTAAGTAATTAAATAGAGAAGGTAACTTTAAAATGGCTTTAACTCGTTACGATGAAAGTGATGTTGAAGATGAGTAAATTTGAGTTCAACCACACAATTGAATATTTAAATTATTAGATGGTGAATACATATTGTAAGAACAGAACCTGTTTCGGGAGACCTGCATTTTATAAACATTAAAGAGTCCAAAAACAGGAATCTTTATTACTGATGTGATTAAACATTTTACACTAGTAGCATTGCATTTCATAAATTGGAGGAAGTTTTGTTAAGTTGACTGACACAAGGGGGTATTGTTGATGTAATTTAAGCTATCTACTAACTTCACTTTTAACCTAATGAACGATCAGGTAACCAGATTGTGGAGGGTATTACACGAGGGATTTCCAGATACTTGGATCGATAATCCCTCCTGGAACAGATAGCTGATTTTATTTAGTACTTAAAATATGAGTTCAAATAAAATAAATAAATAATTTAAAAAAAATCCTAAACCATACGACCAATAAAGAGTTAAGGGTTCAGTACATTTTTCAGAGGTGGTTTGTTGGATCTGCTACAACCGGATTCAAATCCGAACCCAGGAGATTCGACAAATCCTTATTCTAAAGCTTCCCACTCTCTTAATATTATAACCTTAAAACCATCCTCTCAAAAGTAATATTATTAACGAAAAGATTTGGAATTATTAAAGATATAATACAACGATTTTCACCTTTAAAAAATAAAATAAAATTTTACAACACGTTTGAAATATGTTTAACGACTTTGAACTGGTCATGGTCACGAAGCAAAAACACGGAAATACGGTAAAAGGTTGACTGAAAGCGTATAAAGGGGCCTGCTTGTAGAATAATTTGGTTTCGCACCAAGAAAAGATAGTGAATGACATTCTTCGGTATACGACATGCAACTTATTACACTAGCTTATCCAATTATATCTATTGATTTATCGTAGGTAATTATAAAATGGTATAAAATAAATTGCAATAAGGTACATTGTTCTAAATTATTAGCAAAGGATCGCAAGAGATCTGGCAGTAACCAGCCCTTCAGAAAAAAGTTTGGCAGAGTTCAAAATTGTCTAAAGTTTAATTTAATTATCTTCTCTTGCTTCACTTAACTTCGAAATCACTTCCTTCGGATCGAATTACTTCACACCTCCGACAAACTTTTTATCTTGGCAAGGGAAATTTTTTCGAAGGAAACAGGGTTGTTTAAAGTTGACTTGATTAATAAAATACAGCATTACTGATTGACAAAAGTTAATTTTTTAGATTGATATATTTGATATTAGTGTATTGTGTTAACTACTAAACACATTACAATGATTCCATTCAAAAATAGTGGTCTATTAAAGATTTAACATAGCTCAATCATTTATGTTAAATATGAAGTTTATTGGAACCACTATCTCTAAGCCTTATTGAAAAAAATTTCAGACTTGTAAAGATGAGGGGAAAAATGTAAATAGTTAGTTATTTACTAATATAATAAATAGTGAAATAAAATTATTAACAATTGTGCAATAATTTGTACCTTTTGTAATTTTAAACTGTAAAAGTTTTTATTATTTTCTATTGATATATTTTTTAACATTTACAAATCTACTTTTACAGTGTATCCAAAAATGGAATTCTTTGAGAAATCGATTGCTAAAATCAAGCTAGTGTAGACTAGGCTAATAATTCGTTAGGTCAATTTTTAGAATTTTAACAATTTTTTTTTCTGAATTTATTGAGATAATTAAATTCCCGAAACATCACTGCTAACAATCAAGTCTCTCTAACCACTAATAACCAATAACTGGTTATCTTATCGTAAAAAAACCTGGTTAAAATAACCCATATATTTCCGATAATTATTTCGAGGTTAGAGAAAATATTCTGAAGGATATTTTATTATAATTTGTTTGGCTACTCATAAAATGAATGACGAATGGCGATAAAAATAAAAATAATGTTGAAGAGAAAATAGGAGCATTTTATTGATTCAATTTTTTAAATTTTAATAATTATTATTTAGTATTATATTTTATTATTATTGTTTTTATCAATTTACTAGATTTTTTTAGTATCTTAAATATTTATTTATTTGTTGAATAATAATAATAATAATAAAGGGTTAAAGGTATTAGGGCTCTAAGTGTTAATTCATACTATTTTTACAGGACAAAATTATGAATTACGTACATATAATTAACAAATTTAATACAGTTTATGAAGATACAATTAACAAACATAATATACCGTAAATTTCAGTAAAAAAATCTATATGCACATAAATACAATGCAATTAATTTGTAATCCTTTATAGTATTACATAACTTATAACCATAACATTACTTATGTACTAATAATGTTCTTATACTTCTATAAAAGGTACGAAAAAATTAATATTAATTAAAACATATTTAAATATCCAAACTATATAAAAATTAAATAAAATATAATACAACCATTTTAGCAGGAGGCAGCAAAGTATTTGAATAGCATATGAGTTTTTCATAATAAATGCTCAGAGCTAATAATAAATGAATTAAAATTTTAGAATGCTAAGAATAGCCAGGAGTACTGAATAGAATATCTTGGATGAAGGAGTATGATAATAATTATACTCTTCATAATTATAATTGTACTCTTCATACTTATAGAGTATGAGTGGAGCTATAGAGAACTATACTAAGGAAGAAAGAAAGAGAAACGAGGTTCATTTATATAAATGAATCATTATCAAGATTGACAAATTCTAATTATCTAATGGCTTTTGCTAATAATAAAATAATATTGATAATAATGTTTAATTATGATAACACTAAAATAGTATAATTACACTCATTAGATGGGAACATAGATAGAGATGAGGGGAAAGAACCCGAAACGTTTTTAAAATTATTAAAGGTGTTTTTATTAAAAAGGTCTCTTAAAATAAATTTTACATTTGAATATTTATTCTTTTTCATTTTTCCGTAACTATTGATAGAAGTTTCTTAAAAGTTGCCAACTTGATAGTAATTCATTGAATGTCAACAATAGCTTTGCCTCATGATGTGATTTCAATTTATGTTGATCCTATAATATAAAAGAGAGAGTTTGTTTGGTGAAATGTTGGGACAAGTTCATTACCTCATTACCATGCAGGGTAGGTTAGGATATAAATTCCTCTCCTCCCAACTTTAAGATGCGATTTCCTATGTGAGAGGGCTCTTTGGCGAGGTAATTGAAGATATCTCCTATAGCGCCGCATCTAAAGTTAAGTCTTCAAAAGTTTCACCTTACCTCCGTCCTATAATCGCGGTCGAAAACGTGGACTGAATTTAAATGAGCTGATTTGCTTCAGACCTTAATTATAAGGTAAACACGACCTGGCCAGGCCACCGTAGCGTATTATATATTCCACTTTCGTAGCCCGCCCTTCTAATGGGCTCCCACCAACTTGGCCAAAAAAAAAAAAAAAAAAAAGTTTTTCCTTTGAAAACTCTAAACAGCTACTCTCCATAGAACGGAAATTAATTATCTATTGAAAAAGTAAATAAATATATTTTAGGCAGCTCGGAGCACGTGACCGGAATCAAATGTGCTGTCATTTTCTGGCTGATACCCTCTTTTGTAGTCAAGGGCCAAAAATCATATTTTATTTCATTATAATAAAAACGAATTTATTATCAGACATCAATAAAATATTCTCTTATAAATAAATCGACTAGCAAACAATATCAAGTATCGCCTCTATTCCCATATAAGTGTATCTAAAAGGCCATTCAGAAAGCATTTCAAAGCTAAATGAGGCAGCGGATAAATTATTTAAAATTAATATCCCAAGTGATCGAAACCTTACAAACTTTCCTACAAATACTCTGCATTTATCTTACTATAGAGAAAAAAAGAGGAAAAGAAAAGTGAAAAAAGCAGATATTATTCTGAACGAAGAATTCATAAATTCACACATAACAAAATACAAATGATAATAAAAAAAAAATTAAATCCTAAACTAGTATTCCATTAAGTTCAGTACTTTATACCCATGTACTGCATTTGGAAATAACCGTCAAATAAACTTCACAGAAAATGCTACATTGAGGGGAGGTGTTTCCACCATAATACTCTAACGATTTAAAATTATCCAAATTGGTGTTCAATCAATGAATTTATACTACTTGTCACTATCATGTCATTGTATCACTAAAATCGAATTTACTAGTAGTATATATTTCTAATACAGTTGCAAATATCCATAAATAAATTTTTAAAAAATACCCAAGACAATAACTGCAAATTCGATGGATGAACATGTAGGCTTTCCGATTTTTTTTCAATTTTAACAAAGATCTTCATAAACCCTATAATGATTTTTTTAATGTAGAAAAACAATTAAGAGCACTGTCTTGGATTTTTTTTAAATATTCAAAGTTTTTATTTTGGATATCGGTCATAATACTCGTACTCAATCATCAACATAATACTCCCTATGTAAACATAGGTTAAAGCTATAGATGATTATTACAGAGAATAAATCATTGTTATTTATTTGATTATTATCAGATTGTTATTTTCAATTTTCGATTAAAATTGGAGTGTCAAAAAATATAGCAGTATAAAATACAACGAATTAACTCGAGCGTACAAGTTAAGGGGTTAATCCAATACATATATATTTTTTTTACAAGATGAAAATTTTTATAGACACCTGAACCCTTAAGCTTTCAGGTTATGAGGGACTCCAACACTCTAAAACAACTTTATTGCTTACTCAACAATATATCTCTTTCATATTATAAGTCCCAATTGTCAGCCCATTGGTCAGTATCCCAATTTAGTGCGTTTCTCTTTTGTCATTTACAATGTGTAATTTACATGATAATAATAATAACTGCTTAATCCAAAAATTATAATGAAACAAGGACAAAACTAACAGGGTGTGTTTCTTTTAATCTTTGAGTTCACAAAAAAAAAAGAGGTATGTTTTAACAAGGAAGCAACTTTTCGTCTGCTTAAAAAATATACGTATTTTATACGACTGAATAAAAGGATAAAACAATTTCATGTCGGTGTGGCATTGAAAATAGCTCAACAATAGGAACAATGTCCCATTTTATGGCACTAATATGAATTTGTCCATGTGGATTCATTCATCATTCCATGGAATGAGCCATTGAAGTTATCCATGTGGTTTAATTTGATTTTTCTCGTCGACCTATAAAATAAGGTAACGATATTTGATGAATAAAGTATTCATTTCATAGCAATATATTCAATTGGAAAATACACTGTTTACGTTTATTGAGAAAAGAGGTGAAAAAAAGAAAATATGAAATATTTAACACACCTCCACTGAAAAATCCCAGTTTCAGTCCTGGTTTCATTTCTAATATAAGCGTTTTTGGTCGATCATCATACATTTCCTTTTTTAAAAAAAAGAATTGAGGGAATGAAATAAAAAAAAAAAATCTGCAAAGGCCAATATAGCAACCTCGCCATTTCTACTGGATTGGTAGTTTTTTTTTTCTTATCCCAATATCTGTAATATTTTAAAGCATATTTTTCTGCTACTGACCATGCAACATGACGAAGTAATAAAATTTACACAAGTATCTTTCAACTTGGTTTTACAATGTTGAACCCTTATCATACGGTTACAATCAATAACATTGTATGTATTGCCTGATCAATTAGTTAATTAATTTATTAGGTGAGTACCTACACAATTATCTAAATTTCAAGATAAATGAAAAAAGTGTAAATTATATCATTCTTATTTTTTTAATAGTTTTTTTGTCGTTTGAGAATAAAATCTGTGGAAGGAAGGGGATTCGAAACATACGCGTAGAGGAAAATATTTTTGCGCATCGTATAGCGAAAATATTGGATGGAATCTGATTAAAATTATTATGCTCATAAGGATAATACATGTCCCAAGGATAATACTGCTATGTACTAGTAGCAGATTTACTTGGGATGCCAGGATAATCGCTGAAGGCAATTATCCAAAAATAAATTAATTAATTGATTATATATTGAGTCCTAAAAAACTATTATTATAATTGGATTCCTTTCCAAAGGCTGTTTGTGTGTTTACCAGTTTACCAATTAAATACCTTTATATTTATAAAATGTTGTTACCATTAAGAGTGGTATATTGGGTTTTATAATAGTATATAAACTATATAAAGAAACTAAGTATTTATTTACATTTGTTATTATGATTAAAATGATTCAGATAAAGGTTGCCATAAAATATAGATTATTACATGATTACTTATTAGTTAATTTATACTTATAGCTGCTGATGCCGTGGCATGTAGTGCTGTAGGTGTCTTCTGTTTCATAAGGGCTGTCCAGGTCTCGTGGGCCTTCTCACGACTTCGTCTGGTCCAAGTGCATCCTCTAAGTCTGTCTCCTGACTGTGGTCCTCCCCCGTCTAAGCCTTCCTGTTGAGTGTGTCCTGTAGATTTCCTCCGTATTTTTCTCCCACTTCCCTTTTTAGGGCGTTACCTTATTTTGAAATCTCTTCTCTCATTGGTCATCGATGTCCGAAGACTCCCGAGGCAGGCGTCCCCCTCCTCAGGGCCGAGGATGTGTAAAAAAAGTTTGACTTGTCCATGAAGGGCCTGCACCTGGTTAATTTGATTCTGGTCCCTCGTCACAGCCTATTTTGTGTTAGAACACTTAAAGGTTAGCCAATCTAATTTTCTCAGGGGCCTCTGGTAATGTGACAAACTTAATACAGATGTTTTCATATCCGGGGACACTAAAAGCTTCGCAGAAGGATACCCTGACCAAGTATAGGGGCAAATGACGAAACACCTTAATAATACCCAGGATTGTCAAAAGACATACATAGCAATACATTATTATTTTATTTATACTATGGCTATTTATATTATTATTTTATTTATTTATTTTATTAACGTTTACGAAATATATCTGGTACCAAGGATAATAATACGTTTACGCATCTGTAAGGGAAAGTAATGAACGAAATCTAAAAAAATACTGGACCAATTAGGACCAACCAACTCGTACAATCTCTGAAAACTTAATCAAAATCGGTTCAACGATTGATTATGCTGAAACTCAAATTTGTTCCTTGAATTATTAAGAGTAAAGTCCAAGTGAAAATTTTCGACTCTAAGGTCATAAATATTTTTTAATTCCTGCAAGAATAGTAAGGAAGAAAAATTATAATTCATATTTTGTATCTTTCTGAATTGAATTATTGTATTTGAACGTAAGTTTGGAGACATCGTATTCCTTTGCATCTTGATATTCTGAACGGATCAGAGATGTCAAAAACAGGGGTTTTCCTGAGGAAGATTTATCACCAAGGAACTTTTTTCCTTTGACCTCTGAGAATATATTAGGATTTATTCTATCTGTTTGGTATAGACAATCTTGCGGCCGAATACTTCCATAATCAACTTAACTTCTCAATTCTTATTAAATGAAAATGTAAAATTATGAATTATGAATTTATATAACAAATTAATTCATTCAAAATATGTATAACAATCATTAATTATACTTCAAGATAAATTAAAACATTAATAAATAAATAAAAGATGTTTTCCTCATCAATATTGTGGTCTTTTTTCGTAATTTTACTCTCATAATTAATGACGAAATTTGAATCTACAAGGAAAAAATATTGATTCTAAAAAAAAATAAAAAATAATTAAGGCGGAGGTGTAATATCTGTAAACAAGAAGTATTTTTAAGTAAATTTAATACTTCGTTTTTTTTGTTTTTTTTTTATGTGACAGAAATAGTCTTGAAATTTAAGGAATCTAAAATAAAAATACCTAGACTATAATTTCAATTTTCTTACTGCCAGAGATAATAGTCTATCTTAAGGACCAATGTAATCTTTTTTGGTTTTATTAGAGCATAATTCTAATAATAACGAATTGTAACAAATTTTTGAAATAAAATTTATTTTATATCGTATTTAAAAAAAGGGTTCCTTGAAAAGGGTAAAACTTAAAATTGTTAACATACATAAAACATTGTTATTGTATGTAACCGATTATTACTGATAAATTAATTGCTTGGCCTTGCTGTCAGAAATTATTAGTTAATATCAGGATATAATTATTGATATTCCTCGTTGTAGTTTTTGGAATGTTGTGAGAGTGTATATATATATA